>NC_066569.1:4432016-4482016 GCF_024679095.1 Eriocheir sinensis | reverse complement strand
GGGATGGGAAAGGAAGGGAAGGATGGGGAAAGGTATGAAAGAGAAGGGAAGGGAAGGGAAGGGAAATGATGGATAAGGAACGGTATGGAAGGGATGGGAAGGACATGGAAGGGAAGGGAAAGGAAGGTAGGGAAGGGAAGGGAAAGGAAGGGAAGGAAAGGGAAGGGAAAGGAAGGAAAAAAAAGAAATATATGTTTAGTAATAAAAATAATGATAATGATAACAGGTGTAAGGAAGAGGAGGAAGAGGAAGAGGAGGAGGAGGAGGAGGAGAAAAAGGAAGGAAATAAATAAATATGAGGTTAATGAGAAGGGTTGAAACACACACACACACACACACACACACACACACACACACACACACACTCACAAAGAAAGAAATAGTAATAGAAAAAAAACCCGACAACTTCTCTCCCTTCCTCTCCCTTCCTCCCTTCTTCCTTCCCTCCTTCTCTCCCTCCTTACCTCACCACTTCCCTTCTCTCCCTTCTCTCTCCCTCTTCCCCTCACGCGTTGCTCCGGGCGAAAGGGAAAGTGAGGGTAAAATTGGGATAACGAGCGGGAAACAAAGGGAATGGGCCGTGAGAGAGAGAGAGAGAGAGAGAGAGAGAGAGAGAGAGAGAGAGAGAGAAATTGGACCTGGAAATGAGAGAAATTGATAGATTGATAGACTGAGAGAGAGAGAGAGAGAGACCTGGAAATGAGAGAAATTGATAGACTGATAGACTGAGAGAGAGAGAGAGAGAGAGTGGACCTGGAAATGAGAGAAATTGATAGATTGATAGACTGAGAGAGAGAGAGAGAGAGACGATCATTATATATCCATTTTTTCCTCTCGTGTCTCTCTCTCTCTCTCTCTCTCTCTCTCTAATGGGCTTGTTTTCCTCCTGTCTTCTTCGTTTCCCGCCCTGGATTATATTGTTAAACCCGCCCCGCCCTCTCTCTCTCTCTCTCTCTCTCTCTCTCTCTCTCTCTCTCTCTCTCTCTCTCTCTCTCTCTTTTGGTGGGTATCTCTTGGTCCCATCTGTGTCGTGTGGTCTACTCTCTCTGTCTCTCTCTCTCTCTCTCTCTCTCTCTCTCTCTCTCTCTCTCTCTCTCTCTCTCTCTCTCCTCTCTCCTCTCTCTCTCTCCTCTCACTCTCTCTCTCTCTCTCTCACTCTTTTTCTTTCTCTTCCTCTTCCTTCTCTTCATGAAAATCTACTGTTCTCTTCCTCTCTCTCCTTCTCTCTCTCTCCTCCTCCTCCATTTAGTGCTTTACCATTCCTCTCTCTACTCTCCCTTCTTTCTCCCCTTATCTTCCCTCCCCCTCCCCTCCCCTTTCCTTATCTCCCCTCTCCTCCCCTTCCTTCCCTTCTTCTTCCCCTCCCCTCCCTTCTCTTCTCCTTCCCCTTCCCCTTCTCTTCCCCTCAACCACAACAGGAAGCAGGGCATAAAGAAGAATGAGAGAGAGAGAGAGAGAGAGAGAGAGAGAGAGAGAGAGAGAGAGAGAGAGAGAGAGAGAGAGAGAGAGAGAGAAAATAAAGCAGCCATACCAAGAAAAATCACACACACACACACACACACACACACACACACCTGCCCCTAATGAGCCTCACACCTGCCCACGGTCAACACTAAACACCCTTTCCCTCCCTTTGATTCCCTCCCTTTCTCCCTTTGATCTCCCTTTCTCCCTTTTTTCCCTCCCTCCCTCCCTCGTATCACCTGTAAATGAGACAATAATGAGGTAAATAAACAAATAAATAGATAAAGGGAGGAAGGGAGAGAAAGGGAGAATAGGGAGAGGATAAGGAAGGGTGGGAGAGAAAGAAGGGAGAGAAAGGAGGGAAGGAAGGAGAAAAGAATGGAAGAAGAGAATTTATGGAGGAGGAAGGGAGAAAAAAGAAAAACAGGGAGAGGAAGGAAGGAAGGAAAGAAGAAAGGAAGGAGGAAAGGAAGAAAAGGAAAGAAGAAGGAGAGGATAAGAAAGGGTAAGAGAGAAGGAAGGAAGGAGAGAAAATAAGGGAGGGAGATAGGGAGAAGAGAAGGGAGAGAGAATGAATAAAGGAAGAAAGGGAGAAAAGGAAAGAATAGGGGAAGGATAAGGAAGGAAGGAAGAGGATGAAGGAAGATAAAAGGATATAAAGAGGAGAGAAAGAGGTTGAAAGAGGAAGAAAGAAGAGGAAAAAGGGAGGAAAATGTGTTAATAAAGGAGGGAGAGAAAGAAAAAGAGGGAGACGAGGAAAAGGGTGAAGGGAAAGAAGGAGAAGAAGAGAAGGAAGAAGGAAGGAAGGGAAAAAAGAGAAAAATAAAGAAGAAAGAGAGAAATGAGACGATTTTGGGATGTTTTGTAAGAGAGAGAGAGAGAGAGAGAGAGAGAGAGAGAGCTAACGGCCCATTGTTTCTTTCTCACAATAAAAAGGTGAAAAAAGTGAGAAAATTCTTACTCTTTTCTTTCTTTTTCATGCTTAGTTAAGAGAGAGAGAGAGAGAGAGAGAGAGAGAGAGAGAGAGAGAGAGAGAGAGAGAGAGAGAGAGAGAGAGAGAGAGAGAGAGAGAGAGACCTAATATTCACCGGGTCACTTTCACAGAACAAACAAGCAAACTGCCTCTTTAAACAATCTCTCTCTCTCTCTCTCTCTCTCTCTCTCTCTCTCTCTTACCTGGTCTTTGGCTCATGTCTACGGGTGTGTGTGTGTGTGTGTGGGTGTGTGTGTGTGTGTGTGTGTGTGTGTGTAATTACTAAACACACACGATATATATATAGATTTTTACTTTCTCTCTCTCTCTCTCTCTCTCTCTCTCTCTCTCTCCATAACATTTCTCATTTTACCTTCCCTCTCCTCCTCCTCCTCCTCCTCCTTCTCTTCCTTCCTTCCTTTTCTTCCACCCTCTCTCTCTTCCCTTCTTCCTATTTTTTTCTACCTACATTCTCTTTCTCCCAATATTTCTTCCGTTCTTTCTTTTTTTCTTTCTTTCTTTCTTTTTCTTTCTTTCTTTCTTTCTTTCTTCCTTCCTTTCTTCCTTTTTTCCTTCTTTCTATCTTTCCTTCTCTTATTTTTATACATTTCCCTACTCATTTCATTCATGAGAGAGAGAGAGAGAGAGAGAGAGAGAGAGAGAGAGAGAGAGAGAGAGAGACTTCTAATTATTCGTTCCACTTTCCCTTCCCTCCTTTCTCCTTCCTTTTTTTTCTCTCCACCATTCTCTCTCTCTCTCTCTCTCTCTCTCTCTCTCTCTCTCTCTCTCTCTCTCTCTCTCTCTCTCTCTCTCTCTCTCTCTCTCTCTCTCTCTCTCTCTCTTCGTTATTTTTCCTACCTCTACAAACTGCACTCCTCCTCCTCTTCCTCCTCCTTCTTGTGTAGTGTTAACCGGAGGAGTCACGGTAGGTAAGGAAGGGAAGGGAAGGAGGAGGAAGAGGAGGAGGAGGAGGAGGAGGAGGAGGAAGGTCAAAACAAGAGAAGTGTTTCCTTGCTTCTTCACCTTGTGTGTGTGTGTGTGTGTGTGTGTGTGTGTGTGTGTTTGGACGAAGGAAGGAATATAAGAGAGAGAGAGAGAGAGAGAGAGAGAGAGAGAGAGAGAGAGAGAGAGAGAGAGAGAGAGAGAGGAGGAGGAGGAGGAGGAGGAGGGAGAATTTGAGAGCAAGACCTTAGTTGACCTTTTAATCTTAGAGGAAGAGGAAGAGGAGGAGGTGGAAGGGAAAGGGAAGAGGGAGAGGAAATGGGAGAAATAGACGAGGGGGAGAGGAGGAGGAGGAGGAGGAGGGGAGAGGAAGAGTACTGAGAATAGAAGAGGAAAGAGGAAATAAGAGTAATGGAGAGAAGAAAGAGGAAGAAGAAGGGAAGAGAAGAAGAGGAGGAAGAGGAGGAGATGAAGTGGAAGGAGTGAGTGGATTAAAGAAAAGGAAAAAGAAAAAAAAATAATATGAAATGAGGGAAGAGGAAGAGAGGGGAATATGAAGAGGAGGAGGAGGAGGAGGAGAGGAAGGGGAAGTGAGGGGAAGAAGGGAAAAAACTGCCCCCCCCTCACAGGTCATTGCACAGGTTAATTGCAACACACACACACACACACACACACACACACACACACACACACTCTGTCTTAACTTATGTGTATTTCCATCAATCTCTCTCTCTCTCTCTCTCTCTCTCTCTCTCTCTCTCTCTCTCTCTCTCTCTCTCTCTCACACTACAACCAGAGAGAGAGAGAGAGAGAGAGAGAGAGAGAGAGAGAGAGAGAGAGAGAGAGAGAGAGAGAGAGAGAGAGAGAAGGAAATGAAGAAAATATTATCGAGAAAATCCTCGTGTGTGTGTGTGAGTGTGTGTGTGTGTGTGTGTGTGTGTGTGTGTGTGTGTGTGTGTGTGTGTGTGTGTGTGTGTGTGTGTGTGTGTGTGTGTGTGTGTGTGTGTGTGTGTGTGTGTGTGTGTGTGTGTGTGTGTGTGTGTGTGTGTGTGTGTGTGTGTGTGTGTGTGTGTGTGTGTGTGTGTGTGTGTGTGTGTGTGTGTGTGTGTGTGTGTGTGTGTGTGTGTGTGTGTGTGTGTGTGTGTGTGTGTGTGTGTGTGTGTGTGTGTGTGTGTGTGTGTGTGTGTGTGTGTGTGTGTGTGTGTGTGTGTGTGTGTGTGTGTGTGTGTGTGTGTGTGTGTGTGTGTGTGTGTGTGTGTGTGTGTGTGTGTGTGTGTGTGTGTGTGTGTGTGTGTGTGTGTGTGTGTGTGTGTGTGTGTGTGTGTGTGTGTGCTCTCTCTCTCTCTCTCTAATCTTTTCTTATCTTTGTTTTCCTTCAAGATTTTTTTTCTCATTTCCTGTTTTATTTTTTTCTCTTATTTTTTTTTGTTCGTTCCTCTTCCTCCTATTCGCTTTTTCCTCCCCTTTCTTCCCTTCCCTTCCCTTCCTCCCCCTCCTCTTCCCTTCCCTTCCTCCCCCTCCTCTTCCCTTCCCTTCCTCCCCCTCCTCTTCCCTTCCCTTCCTTTCTTCTCCCCTCTTTCCTCTTCCCTTCCCTTCCTTTCTTCTCCCCTCTTTCCTCTTCCCACTCCTCTTCCTCCTCCTCATTTCCCTTTTCTCCCTTCTCTTTTCCCTTCCCTTCCCTTCCTTTCCTCTCCCTTCCCATCCCTTCCCTTCCCTTCCTTTCCTCTCCCTTCCCATCCCTTCCCTTCTTCTCCCCTCTTTCCTCTTTCCACTCCTCTTCATCATCTTCATTTCCATTCTCTCCCCTCTCTTTTCCCTTCCTTCTCCTCCCTCCCTTTCCTTTCCCTTCCCTTCCTTCCCTCCCTCCCTCCTTCCCTTCCTTCCCTTCCCTTCCTTTCTTTCCTTTCCTCTCCATCTAACATCTTACCACCCTCTTCCTCCTCTTCCTTTTCCTTCTCTCCCTTTCTTTCCTTCCTTCCTTCCTTCCCTTCCCCTCCCTTTCTTCCCTTCCCTTCCCTTCCTTTCTTTCCTTTCCTCTCCATCTATCCTCTTACCACTCCTCTTCCTCCTCTTCCTTTTCCTTCTCTCCCCTTTCTTTTCCCTTCCCTCCCTTCCCTTCCCTTCCCTTCCTTTCCTCCTCTTCCTCTTCCATTCCTCTTCCCTCTCCAATTTCCACTCCTGTTCCTCCTCCTTCATTTCCCTTCACTCCCCTTTCTTTTCCCTTCCCTTCCTTCTCTTCCCTTCACTTCCTTCCCTTCCCCTCTTCTTCCCTTCCCCTCTTCTTCCCTTCCCTCCTCTATCTTTTCCCTTTCCTTTCTTCATTTCCCTTCCTTCCTTTCCTTCCCCTCTTCTTCCCTTCCCCTCTTCTTCCCTTCCCTTCCTCTCCATCTTTCTTCTTTCCACTCCTCTTCCTCTTCCTCATTTCCCTTCCCTCCCCTCTCCTTTCCCTTCCTTTCTCTCCCATCTTTTCTCTCTCTCCTCGTTCCTCATATTTTCTTCCTATCTCCCTATCTTCCTTTTTCCTTCTTCTCTCCCTTCATCTTTTCCTTCCCTTTTTCCTTTCTTTTGCTTTCTCCTCCTTTCCTTTCTCTTCCCCTCCCTTCCCCTCTCAATCTCCCCTCTTTAACAAGGTCTAACATACCCCTAACGACTGCTCTCTCTCTCTCTCTCTCTCTCTCTCTCTTTTCTCAAATTTCCTCCTCTTTCTCCTTTCCTTCTCCTCCTCCATTTTTTTCTCCTTCCTTCCTTTCTCTCCTTCCTACCCTTCTCTTCCTTTGTTTTCCTCCTCTTCACCCTTTCCTTTCCTCCTCCCATCCCACTAAGGTTATTTCCTCCTCCTCCTCCTCCTCCTCCTCCTCCTCCTCCTCCTTTCCTTTTCAACTCCTCTTCAATTACTTTTTCCCTTTCCTTCCCTTCTTTCTTTCCCTCATTTCTTCCTCTTATTTTCCATCTTTTCTCCCTTCTCTCTCTTTCCTCTCCTACGTCCTTACTCTTTCCTTCCCTCCCTCTCTTCTTTCCTCTCTTTTCTTCCTTCTCACATTCCCTCCCTCTCTTCCACTCTCTGCTCTCTTCCTCCTCTGTTCTCCCTTCCTTCTCTCCCTTCCTCTCCCTTCTTCCTCTCACCTCCTTCAGCCTCCACTTCTCTCCCTTCATCCATCTCCATCTGGCATCACTCCCTCTCCCTCCCTCCCTCCCTCCTCCCCTCCCTTCCTCCCTCTCTCCCTCCCTTGACTAAACACCTGAACGCCTCTCCAAAACCGTACCTGCCCCGCCCTTCTCTCTCTCTCTCTCTCTCTCTCTCTCTCTCTCTCTCTCTCTCTCTCTCTCTCTCTCTCTCTCTCTCTCTCTCTCTCTCTCTCTCTCTCTCTCTCTCATTTATTGTTTATCATCATCATCATCATCATCATCATTATTATTATTATTTTTATTATTATTATTATTATTATTATTATTATTATTATTATTATTATTATTATTATTATTATTATGATTATTGTTATTATTTTTGGGGCGTCTTTTTGGGCTAGTTTTTGGTCACCTCGTTGGGCTATTTTTAACTTCTTTGGGCTGGATTAGGCGATTCGGTAGCAGGGATGGAGGTAGGGAGGGTAGGGGGGAGTAGGGAGGAGACAGGGAGAGAGGGAGACAGAAGACGTAGACAGGAAGGGAGGGAGATGGAATAAGGGAGGCTGGGGGAGAGGGAGATGGAGGAATCGAAGGGAGAGAAACCGACTGGAGGGAAAGAAGGGAAGGGAAGAGAAGGGAAGGAGATGGAAAAGTAAAGCCTCAGGCAGGAATGGAAGGGAGATAAAAAGATTGAAGGGAGAGAAGGTAAGCGGGTGGGAGTGAGGTAAGTGAGAGGTATGCAAGGTAAGGGCAGGGTTGAGGAATGGCAAGGAAGGGCAGGAGTGATGCAGGGTTGAGTAAGGTAAGGAAAGGTAAGTGTAGGATAAGGTTGGCAGGGTGAGAGAGGATATCAGAAGGGTGGAGCAGGGTAAGGAAGGGAAGGCAAGGAAGGGCAGGGAAGGAACAGGAGTGATGCAGGGTTAGGGAAAGATAAGTGTAGGGTAAGTTTGGCAGGGTGAGAGGGTGAGGCAGGGTTGAGGGAAGAGAAGGCAAGGAAGGGCAAGGAAGGAACAGGAGTGATGCAGGGTAAAGGAAAGGTAAGTGTAGGGTGAGGCATGGTTGAAAAAGGTAAGGGGAGAAGGGCAGGTGAGGGAGAGTGGTAGGTAAGGAAGGGAAGGCAAGGAAGGGCAGGGAAGGGACAGGAGTGATGCAGGGTTAAGGAATGGTAAGTGTAGGGTAAGATTGGCAGGGTGAGAGGGTGAGGCAGGGTTGAGGGAAGAGAAGGCAAGGAAGGGCAGGGAAGGAACAGGAGAGTGATGCAGGGTTGAGTAAGGTAAGGAAAGGTAAGTGTAGGGTAAGGTTGGCAGGGTGAGAGTGTATCAGAAGGGTGAGACAGGGTTAAGGGTGGGTAAGAAAGGGAAGGCAAGGAAGGAACAGGAGTGATGTAGGGTTGAGGGGAGGTAAGGAAAGGTAAGTGTAGGATAAGGTTGGCAGGGTGAGAGAGGGTATCAGAAGGGTGAGACAGGGTTAAGGAAGGGTAAGAAAGGGAAGGCAAGGAAGGGCAAGGAAGGAACAGGAGTGATGTAGGGTTGAGGGGAGGTAAGGAAAGGTAAGTGTAGGGTAAGGTTGGCAGGGTGAGAGCGTGAGGCAAAGTTGAAAAAGGTAAGGGAAGAAGGGCAGGTGAGGGAGAGTAGTAGGGGAGGTAGGCAGGGTGGAAGGAAGGGCAGGGAAGGAACAGGAGAGTGATGCAGGGTTAGGGAAAGGTAAGGGTTGGGTAGGGCAGCAGGGTGGCAGGGAAGGGCAGGGCAGGTAAGGGTAGCAAAGTTGAAAAAGGTAAGCAAAGGTAAGGGTAAGGGCTAGGGTAGGAAAGGTAAGGACAGTAAGGGCAGGGTACGAAGGTAAGGGCATGGCAGGGTAAGGTAAGGACAGGGCAGGGTAGGAAGGTAAGGGCATGGCAGGGTAAGGTAAGGGCAGGGCAGGGTAGGAAGGTAAGGGCATGGCAGGGTAAGGTATTGGCATGGCAGGGTAGGAAGATAAGGGGATAGCAGGGTAGGAAGGTAAGGGCATGGCAGGGTAAGATAAGGGCAGGGCAGGTTAGGAAGGGTAAGGGCATGGCAGGGTAAGGTAAGGGCATGGCAGGGTAAGGTAAGGGCATGGCAGGGTAAGGTAAGGGCATGGCAGGGTAGGAAGGGTAAGGGCATGGCAGGTGGGTAAGAAGGGGCATGGCAGGGTAAAGGTAAGGGAGGGCAGGGGTAAGGTAAGGGAGAGGGCAGGGTAAGGTAAGGGCATAGCAGGGTAGGAAGGGTAAGGGCATGGCAGGGTAGGAAGGGTAAGGGCATGGCAGGGTAAGGTAAGGGCATGGCAGGGTAAGGTAAGGGCAGGGCAGATTAAGGTAAGGGCAGGGCAGGGTAGGAAGGGTAAGGGCATGGCAGGGTAGAAAGGGTAAGGGCATGGCTGGGTAAGGTAAGGGCATGGCAGGGTAGGAAGGTAAGGGCATGGCAGGGTAGGAAGGTAAGGGCATGGCAGGGTAGGAAGGTAAGGGCATGGCAGGGTCGGAAGGTAAGGGCATGGCTTGGTAGAAAGGGTAAGGGCATGGCAGGGTAGGAAAGGTAAGTGCAGTAAGGGCAGGGTAGGAAAGGTAAGGGAAATAAGGGAAGGGTAAGGGCAGGGCAGCAGGGCGAAGCAGGGTTGAAGAAAGGGAGATAAAGGAACAAAAAAGTGATGGAGGATTGAAGGAAGGTAAAGAAAGGGAAGGGTAGAAAGGTAAGGGCATGGCAGGGTAGGAAGGTAAGGGCATGGCAGGGTAGGAAGGTAAGGGCATGGCAGGGTAGGAAGGTAAGGGCATGGCAGGGTAGGAAGGTAAGGGCATGGCAGGGTAGGAAGGTAAGGGCATGGCAGGGGAGGAAGGGTAAGGGCAGGGTGGGAAGGTAGAGGCATGGCAGGGTGGGAAGGTAAGGGCATGGCAGGGAGGAAGAGTGGGGTATGGCAGGGAAGGTAAGGGCATGGCAGGAGGAAGGGTAAGGGCATGGCAGGGTGGGAAGGTGGGGCATGGGAGGAGGAAGAGTGGGGCATGGCAGGGAGTGGGAAGGTAAGGGCATGTAAGGGCATGGCAGTGGGAAGGTAACATGGCAGGGTGGGAAGGTAAGGGCATGGCAGGGGTGGGAAGGTAAGGGCATGGCAGGGTGGGAAGGTAAGGGCATGGGAGTGGGAAGGTGAGGCATGTGGGGTGGGAAGGTAAGGGCATGGCAGGGGTGGGAAGGAGATGGGGCATGGCAGGGGGAGGAAGGAAGGGCATGGCAGGGTGGGAAGGTGGGGCATGGCAGGGTAGGAAGGTAAGGGCATGACAGGGTAGGAAGGTAAGGGCATGGCAGGGTAGGAAGGTAAGGGCATGGCAGGGTAGGAAGGTAAGGGCATGGCAGGGTAGGAAGGTAAGGGCATGGCAGGGTAGGAAGGTAAGGGCATGTGGGGGTGGGAAGGTTAGGGCATGGCAGGGGTGGGAAGGTAAGGGTATGGCAGGGTAGGGAGGTAAGGGCATGGCAGGGTAGGAAGGTGGGGCATGGCAGGGTGGGAAGGTAAGAGGCATGGCAGGGGTGGGAAGGTAAGGGCATGGCAGGGTGGGAAGGTGGGGCATGGGGATGGGAAGGTGGGGCATGGTAGGGTGGGAAGGGCATGGCAGGGTAGGAAGGGTGAAGGCTTGGCAGGGTAGAAAGGGTGAGGGCATGGCAGGGTAAGGTAAGGACAGGGCAGGGTAAGGTAAGGGCAGTAAGGGCAGGGTAGGAAAGGTAAGGGAAATAAGGGAAGGGCAAGGGCAGGGCAGCAGGGCGAAGCAGGGATTGAAGGAAGGTAAAGAAAGGCATGGCAGGGTAAGGCAAGGGCATGGCAAGGTAAGGTAAGGGCATGGCAGGGAGGTAAAAGGGAAGGGAAGAGGCAGGGCAGAGATAGCAAGCAGGGAAGGTAAAGAAAAGGGTAAAGGGCATGGCAGAAGGAGTGAGGCAAGGGCATGGCAGAGGTAGATTAAAGGGTAAAGGGCATTACAAACAATGAGGGCACTTGTAAAAAAGTCAAAGGCCAACACCTGGCTACCACATCACCACCACCACCACTATCACCATCACCACCACCACCACTACTACGACTGTCAACTCCAACTTCAACTCCACCACCACCACCACCACTATCACTACCACCATCTTCACCACCACCATCACCACCTTTTCTTCGATGCCATGTTCTCTTCTTCTCTCATTTTCTCTTTATTCTCTTCTTTTCCTCTTTTCTTCTACAGCTTCTTTTCTCTTTTTCTTTTCCTTCTTTGATCTTTCTTGTTATTCTTGTTATTTTATGGGTTTTTTTTTCATCTCATTTTCCTTTCTTTCTTTTTTCTTTCTCCTCTTTTTTGATACTATTCTCTCTCTCTCTCTCTCTCTCTCTCTCTCTCTCTCTCTCTCTCTCTCTCTCTCTCTCTCTCTCTCTCTCTCTCTCTCTCTCTCTCTCTCTCTCTCTCTCTCTCTCAGGATTTAAGCGTGTTTATGCATGAGAGAGAGAGAGAGAGAGAGAGAGAGAGAGAGAGAGAGAGAGAGAGAGAGAGAGAGAGAGAGAGAGACCTGTTTATAGGATCCTAATGAGTCCTGTGGGATACATTTGAACACCTGTGACCTCTCTCTCTCTCTCTCTCTCTCTCTCTCTCTCTCTCAAGATTCTTTTGAGAGAGAGAGAGAGAGAGAGAGCAGTTAGGTTCGCTCTCAAACACTTCACTAAAGGGGAGATGAGGAGAGGGGAAAGAGCCTCCTCCTCCTCCTCCTCTTCTTCCTCCTCCTCGTCAGCGGGGAGACAAAAGGAAGAGGGGAGAGAAGAGGGGAGAAGAGAGAGGAGAGATTATGGGCTGAGTAGTGATTTTGTTGTTTGTTAGGTAGTTAGGTGGTGGTGATGGTGGTGGTGGTGGTGGTGGTGGTGAAGGTGGTGGAGGTAGTGGTGAGGATGATGGTGACGGTGGTGGTGGTGGTCTATCATTTACCTAACCTGACCTATCCTAACTTAATTGTATCTTCTACCTAACCTAACTTAACCTAACATATACCTAACCTTACCTAAATTAACCTAACATTTACCCCTTACCTAACTTAAATATACCTAACCTTACCTAACTTAACCTAACATTTACCCCTTACCTAACTTAAATATACCTAACCTTACCCAACTTAACCTAACATTTACCCCTTACCTAACTTAACCTAACATATACCTAACCTTACCTAACTTAAACTAACATTTACCCCTTCACTAACTTAACATAACATATACCTAACCTTACCTAACTTAACCTAACATTTACCCCTTACCTAACTTAACATATACCTAACCTTACCTAACTTAACCTAACATTTACCCCTTACCTAACTTAACATATACCTAACCTTACCTAACTTAACCTAACATTTACCCATCCTAACCTAACCTTATCTATCATTTACCTAACTTTTTTTTTTCTTTTTTTTTTTTTTCATCTTTGGCCTGTAGCGCCGGTAGGCCTGGTGGTCGGCCCAAGCCCGTCGTGGCGCAGGCAATGTTTATAGCGGCGCCAGTTAACCTAACTTAACCTATCATTTACTTAACCTAGTGGTGGTGGTGGTGACGGTCTTGGTGGTGGTGGTGGTGACGGTCTTGGTGGTGGTGATGGTGACGGTCTTGGTGGTGGTGGTGGTGACGGTCTTGGTGGTGGTGATGGTGACGGTCTTGGTGGTGGTGGTGGTGACGGTCTTGGTGGTGGTGATGGTGACGGTCTTGGTGGTGGTGGTGGTGACGGTCTTGGTGGTGGTGGTGAGTGCCGTGGTGGTGGTGGTGATCGTGATAGTGAACGTGGTGGTGGTGAGTGCCGTGGTGGTGGTGGTGGTGGTGATCGTGATAGTGAACGTGGTGGTGGTGGAGGAGGAACATAGATGAAAAGGAACAGGAAGGAAGAATACAGAAAAAAATATCAAGAAAAAAATGAAAGAAAATGAAAAAAATGAATATGAGGAAAGAAAATTAAAGAAGAAAATGAAAGTCGCAGTCACACCTTTTCCTCTACTCACCTTCACCATTAATTAGTCCCTCGCAGGTGTTTGGGCCAGGACGAAAATCTGAAAAAATTGAAAAAAACAAGGTTAGAAAAAAAATTACTGTGGGCGAGAAAACTATTTGCTACTACTACTACTACTACTACTACTGATGATGAAGATAATGACAACAAAATATCCGTCTTCTCATTGTATTCATAATTTCTTTCATGTTATTTTTTTGTTACATTGATGATATTTACTCTCTCTCTCTCTCTCTCTCTCTCTCTCTCTCTCTCTCTCTCTCTCTCTCTCTCTCACCCACCATAAAATTGCACGGGGCTCTCCAAATATGATGCTTGTGCTAAATAGTAATAATGTTGTTTAAATAATGTGATAACTCCCTCTGATTATACTGGAGGAGGAGGAGGAGGAGGAGGAGGAGGAGATAATACAAGGAGAGTAAAAGGAAATATTAAGTTTAGGGACAGGGTTATCAAAAGGAAGAGGAGGAGGAAGAGAAGGAGGAGGAGGTGAGGGAGGTAATTTCGTAAAGGAGAATTCATACAACAATTACTAAAATAATTTGTACTCTTTTTGCAGCATCGGGGCTCGAACCTGGACCAGAAACAGCGAGGTGATGACTATATGAGTGAGTACAAGTTATAAGTTACATGTTCTTTTTGCTGGTGTGTGTCTCAATCAATCAATCAGGGGGCATACGTCGGGGGTCGCGTCGCTTCGCCCACCCCATGACGCCAAGCTCGGGGATTTCTCTGGGCGAGTCTCCATGCAGGCCCCCTTCCGATCCGTGTATTTCATGACAGGATTTATCGACCTGCTCAATTCGAGAACTCTGTGGGCGTCCCCTTGGGCTCCACTCAGGGTTGTCTCTCACAGAAACAACTCGGTGAACAAGGTCGGTTTCTGGGTAGCGTGCCGCGTGCCCGTATAGTCGGAGTTGGCGTTGATGGACTAAGTGGGTAATGAGCCTCGAATCAGCCTCACGGAGTAGTCCCCAGGTCAACACAAAGTCATTCCAGCGACATCCCATGATTCTGCGTAGACACTTATTACCAGTGGGGCAGTGATTAGTGCGCTTTTTCTATCTCATTTAATTTTGCCCCTGAGCTTCTTCCTTTACTATAAAATAAAAAGAATAAAAGGCATCTATATACTCGTGCTGAGCGAGTCCATAACGCCGCGGGCTAGGCCAATCCGCCGCTAGATTTTTTTGAAGAGACCCGCCGTTGTTCCGCGCTACGATATGTGAAATTTTCCAAGATCTCGAAGTCCTCGCCACGCACATGAACACTGAACAGGCTGTACCGTTTCATCCGAGAGCCGTCACCGGAGCCTCCATGCAGCGACTCCGTGGGAATTACTGCGTCATTGGTAAGAACAAGGTCGGTGTTGTTCTTCGTCTGTTTGTTGTGATCTCTGAGTGAAAAATTTGTATTTGTTTTTTGAGGGTAGATAGTACGAAACCCAGCTTGTTCTAAATTCCAGCTTGTTCTAAAATCAGCTTGTTCTAAATTCCAGCTTGTTCTAAAATCAGCTTGTTCTAATATCTAAATTCAGCGTGTTCTAAATTCCAGCTTGTTCTAATATTTAAATTCAGCTTGTTCTAAATTCCAGCTTGTTCTAAAACCTAAATCCAGCATGTTCTAAATTCCAGCTTGTTCTAAAATCAGCTTGTTCTAAATTCCAGCTTGTTCTAATATCTAAATTCAGCTTGTTCTAAATTCCAGCTTGTTCTAATATCTAAATTCAGCTTGTTCTTAATTCCAGCTTGTTCCAATGTCTAAATTCAGCTTGTTCTAAATTCCAGCTTGTTCTTATATTTAATTTCAGCTTGTTCTTAATTCCAGCTTGTTTTAATATCTAAATTCAGCTTGTTCTAAATTCCAGCTTATTCTAAAATCTAAATTCAGCTTGTTCTAAATTCCAGCTTGTTCTAATGTCTAAATTCAGTTTGTTCTAAATTCCAGCTTGTTCTAATATATAAATTCAGCTTGTTCTAAATTACAGCTTGTTTTAATATTTAAATTCAGCTTGTTCTAAATTCCAGCTTGTTCTAAAATCAAAATTTACCTTGTTCTAAATTCCAGCTTGTTCTAATTTCTAAATTCAGCTTGTTCTAAATTCCAGCTTGTTCTAATATCTAAATTCAGCTTGTTCTAAATTCCAGCTTGTTCTAATATCTAAATTCAGCTTGTTCTAAATTCCAGCTTGATCTGATATCTAAATTCAGCTTGTTCTAAATTCCTGTTTGTTCTAAATTCAACTTGTTTTAAATTCAGCTTGTTCTAAATTCCAGCTTGTTCTAATACCTACATAAACTCAGCTTGTTTTAATATATAAATTCAGCTTTTTCTAAATTCCAGCTTGTTCTAAAATCTAAATCCAGCTTGTTCTAAATTTAAATCCAGCTTCTTAGACATGATTCCAGCTTGTTTTAAAATACGATTCCAACTTAAAAAATATATATATAAATCCAGCTGTTCAAAAATATATATAATTCTTGTTTTTAAATATATAATCCAGAGAGAGAGAGAGAGAGAGAGAGAGAGAGAGCACGTGGAGGCCGCCATTTTAACAGACTAAAGCTGAACAGCCAGCCAGTCACTGTTACCAACACCGAGCGGAAACCTTACAGAGAAGAGAGAGAGAGAGAGAGAGAGAGAGAGAGAGAGAGAGAGAGAGAGAGAGAATGCTAGAAAAAAAGAAAGGGGGAAAGAGAAAAAGAAAGCAAGCGAGCAGAAAAGAGAAGAATGAAAGAAAAAAAAAAAAAGAGAAAGAAACAAAGAGAGAAAGAAAGAAAGAGAAAAGATAAATACATGTAACGACCAAGATTTATTATTTAGTCTAGAGGGGAAGAAAGGGGAGGAGGAGGAGGAGGAGGGGAGAAAAGGGTGGAAGGGGGGAGGGGGGCGCTTAACCTAACAAAACTGAATCTGGGAACGCAAGGGTATTCTCTCTCTCTCTCTCTCTCTCTCTCTCTCTCTCTCTCTCTCTCTCTCTCTCTCGTCCGAATCTCTTCAAACACATCGCTATCGACCAGAGCTACCGTCTCTCTCTCTCTCTCTCTCTCTCTCTCTCTCTCTCTCTCTCTCTCTCTCTCTCTCTCTCTCCTCTCTCTCTCCTCTCTCTCTCTCTCTCTCTCTCTCTCTCTCAGTGAGTGGAGGATTTGATTTTCAGGTGCTTTTGAGAGAGAGAGAGAGAGAGAGAGAGAGAGAAAATCAACCTTTCGTACATTTTTTTCTTAACATTCTGGACATGGAAAAAAAAGGAAAAAATAATTATACTACTACTACTACTACTACTACTACTACTACTACTACCAACAACAACAGTGCTACTACTACTATTACAAATTTCTGATAATAACTACAAGTACTATTGCTACAAAATGTAATAAGAATGCCACTGCCACTACTACTACTACTACTACTACTACTACTACTACTACTTAAGCCATAGTCATAGATCGGAACGAAGGAATAAATAGACAAGGCAAAGATCATATATAAGCTTTAGGGAGGAGGAGGAGGAGGAAGAGGAGGAGGAGGAGGAGAAGGAGGAAGAGGAGGAGGAGGAGGAGGAGGAGCTCTGAGCCTCCGTGTAGAAGCCCCGTCACGCCCCAACTCAGTTTTATGGTCCTCCTCCTCCTCCTCCTCCTCCTCTTCTCTGGGTCTCTCTTGCTCTCGCTTTCTTTCGGTCTCTCGATCTCGTCCCGTCTCTCTCTCTCTCTCTCTCTCTCTCTCTCTCTCTCTCTCTCTCTCTCCCTCGTTCCCTCCTCCTGCTCCTCCTCTTCGTCGTCTTCCTCCTCCTCCTCCTCCTCCTCCTCCTCCTCCTCCTCCTCCTCCTCTTCGTCCTCCCTCCTCCTCCTCTTCGTCTTCCTCCTCCTCCTCTTAATGATCTTAATAATGAACTTTCACAATATCTTCCCTCTCATAATTATAATCGGAGAGAGAGAGAGAGAGAGAGAGAGAGAGAGAGAGAGAGAGAGAGAGAGAGATTGCAATGCCTCCACTACTACTACTACTACTACACTACTACTATTCCTCACCCCGTTATCTTTAGGGCGTAGTCTTAAAGAAAATGGGATTCGTCTGATAAACAAGATTAGCGAAGAAAACGACGGATTATTAGGGATCATCCGCTCTCTCTCTCTCTCTCTCTCTCTCTCTCTCTCTCTCTCTCTCTCTCTCTCTCTCTCTCTCTCTCTCTCTCTCTCTCTCTCTCTCTCTCTGTGTTATTTGCTGGATCACGTTTTAACATTTAATTTAATTTAGTTTCCTTTTTTATTCAGATATACATACATACATACAAACAGACAGACAGACAGACAGACAGACAGGTAAATGATGAATAGGTCGACAGGTATAGAAATAGATAGACAGATAGATAGATTGATAGATAGATTGACAGACAGACTCAAAACGAAAGAAAAATAAAAACAATAGCAAAAAAAAAAAAAAAAAAAAAAAGAAGCAGGCCCAAAAGCAATCTGACACACACACACACACACACACACACACACACACACACACACTGGAAGATTGTCACAGCTCATCAGAAAACAATACAACACAGAACATGTCCTGGCATTAAACAGGAGAAGGAGGAGGAGGAGGAGGAGGAGTTGAGTGCACAGGTGAAGGGCAGGTGCAGGGAAGAGTGAAGGAGAGAGAGAAAAAAAAGAAGAGGGGAAGAGGAGAGGAAAGTGAAGAGATTTTGAGGACAGTTTTGGAAGGAGGAGGAGGAAGAGGAGGAAGAGGAGGAAGAAGAAAGTGTGAGGAGTTGGTATTGCTTAGGTAAGAGAAGAGGGAGGAGGAGGACGAAAAAGGAGAAGAAAAAGAAGAAGAAGAAGAAAACATTTACACTCTTTAGAAATCAAACTTGGACGAAAGAAGAGGAAAGAGAAGAGGAAGAGAAGAGAAAGGAAAGAAAAAAATAAGATTTGTCAGTTTAAGGAAAAGAAGCTGAAAACGTGAAATAAATAAATGAAGAAAGAAGGAAAGAAAGGGTAAAAGAAGGTCAAGGAAAAGGTGAAACGGAAGGGAGGGGAAAGAAAGGGAACAGATTTAATAGGAAAAATAGTAAGGGAAGAGGAAGTGAAGGGGGAAATGAAGGGGCAAGGGGAGAGGAAGGGGAATTATATTAAGGAAAGGGGAATTAGTGAAAAGGAAGGGTAGGGGAAAAGGAAGGAAAGGGGAAATGAAAAGTAGTGATGTAAAGGAAGGGGGAAATAGGGGAAGGGAAAGGGAGGAAACTAATTAAATGGGAGGAAGAATAAGGGGAAAGGAAGGGATGGGAAAGGGTCTAATATAATAGTAAGATAAATTAAGGGGAGGAAGGGGAAGGGGAGGGGAAGTCTGCATAATGGGCGGTGAGGGGTGGAAGGGGAGGAATAAATGGGGGAGATAAAATTGAATGGGGAGGAGAGGGGAAGGGAAGGGAAGGGAAGGGAAGAGGGGATAGAAAATGATAAATGAAAGGGGAAAGGAAGGGAAGGTAAGAGAGAGAGAGAGAGAGAGAGAGAGAGAGAGAGAGAGAGAGAGAGAGAGAGAGAGAGAGAGAGAGAGAGAGAGAGAGAGACCTACCCACCCTTCCCTCCCTCCCTCAGTCCCTCCCTTTCTCTCCTTCCCTCCAACCCCTCCAATAATTTTCTTTCCTCCACCCTCCGAAAATCCGTTACACACACACACACACACACACACACACACACACACACACACGTACATAGACATTCCGCCGTGTAAACGTGACAAAACACGCACACACGGTCTTAACCACCACCACCACCACCATCACCACCACCACCATGATGACGCAACACAGACGTCGTCACTTCAACCAGCCAATAGCATCCCTCCCTGGCCCCCCTCCCCCCCTGGCGCCCTCCCCCCGTCCCCCCGTGGTGAAGTGGTCACGTTCAGACATGACAGACGTGCCTGGGCCTGGGTTCGAGCCCCTCCTGACCTTGCTTGGACGTGATTGGCTGAGCAAGGGCGTGACGTCATGAGTTTCCCCTTCAGGCTTGTTGGACAGCGCCGTGATACCGTTGGGAGGGGAAGAGGAAGGGGAGGGGAAGGAGAGGGGAAAGGAAGGGAGATGGCAAAGCGAGGGGTCCGATTTAAAAGAATGACAAGGGGAGGGGAAGTGAACGGGAAGGGGATGGGAGAGGAAGGGGACAGATTTAATGGGGAGAATAAATAAGAGTAGAGGAAGAGAAGGGGTAAAGTTAAGGGGGAGGGGAAAGGGAGTGACTGATTGAATGGGAAGAGGAATAAAAGGGAGGGGAAGGGAAGGGGAAAGGAACTAATACAATGGTTAGATAAATAAAAGGGGAGGAAGGGGAGGGGAAAGCTGCATAATGGACGAGCTCTACAGTCATAAGGGAGTATTGGGCAGCGCCGTGGTACCGTTGGCAGCGTGCTCGGGACAGTCATAAGGGTGTGTGTTGCCTTTGCCTGCCCGGAGGATTGCTTGCACCCTGTCTCGAATTGGTTAAGAGAGTGGCGTAATAGATTTTCCGTCCCGTTATTGGCCAAGAGTTTGTGATATGAATTTAATGTATAGCGGGAACGTGTTCGACAAGATAGGGTAGGAGGAGGAGGAAGGAAACGCCGGTGTAGTGAGGCGAATGACTGTATACATACTATGCCCGAGATAAACCAGTCAGGAATATACTCAGCCCATTACACCAGAATTTCTGTCCTCCTCCTTCCCCTTTGCTGGTTAGTGGGCTTTATTTGGGTATTGGTTTTAGAATTTTTAATATGCATTTTTAACTTTTTTGTATTTAGGATTTTAAGCCAGATATTATGGTCGGCGCCATAAGACCACTGCAGTTACGGCACCATGATTATACAGCTCAATCAATCAGTCAATAGCGCTTTGCAGTTTAGTCCTACAAGTTTTGCGCCGCTGACAAAATATATAGGTAACTGTCCCCGGGCCACGACTACAAGTAAGGGGAGATGGGGTGGGGAGCCGCATGAGTTTCTAGTAGTATCCAAAGATCGGTTAATGAGTTCCAAAGTTCTCTCCGGGAGGGTACTGGCTGGCGACCCCGAGTCCAGCAAGGTATCAGGACGTGGGTGATTGGCTGAGTTTAACAAGTTGTGACACAGTGACGCGACCCCACGAGTGTAGTTAATTTCCTGTGTATCACAACTACGTAAATGCAATTAACACACACACACACACACACACACACACACACACACACACACACTACTGACACGCCTCTTAACAGTCCAAACAAACAGACTGACAGATAGACATAGTAAACACACACACACACACACACACACACACACACACATATAAAAACAAAACAAAAAATACAAACAGATTAAAACGAGATAAAGAGAAATACTAAAAAATATATAAAACAACAATAATAATAATAATAATAATAATAATAATAATAATAATAATAATAATAATAATAATGATAATAATTATACTAATACTAATACTAATAATAATAATAATGAAAATAATGATGAAACAACGCAAACAAAAATAGACAAGCAAACAAGAAAACAAACAAGCAAACAAGCAAACTCATCCCGATCCAATCAGAAGACAATCAAACAATCAAAACAAACAAACAAGACAAGATAGGAACGAGTGAAGCCAATCAGTCAGTCAGTCAGTCAATTATATGAGAGAGAGAGAGAGAGAGAGAGAGAGAGAGAGAGAGAGAGAGAGAGAGAGAGAGAGAGAGAGAGAGAGAGAGAGAGAGAGAGAGAAATAATATCAACCAATCATGAGAAAACTGACAATTTTATCAGCCAATCAGAGGAACCAGCAGAGTCAGGGCTACTGTGTGTGTGTGTGTGTGTGTGTGTGTGTGTGTGTGTGTGTGTGTGTGTGTGTGATTTCTTTATTTTTATTTCGTTTCCTTCCTATCTATCTCTTTCTCTCCTTGTGGCGTAGAGAGATTACAAGAAACGTCAACAAACACATCACAAACAGCAAACTCACAACCAATATATTTTTGCAAGGTGTTTATGTCCGCGAAACAGACGAGCACCCATCATATCTCTTCTATGCTGTTCTCCTTCACCTAGAAGACCAACACAACATTCTTTTTTCTCCGTAATATCGATAAATGCGTTCTCATGAGTGTCTTTTAGCGTTCATGGTACAGAAGCCTTGTCGTACTCCCACTAGGGTAAAAAAAATACTCCTGGAAAGGCCCACAACTCCCACGAAAGCCTTGTCAAATGTGTGTGCTTGGGCGATGAAACGTTTAATAATATAGTCCTAAGGCTGTTCCAGAGTTTACCAGCGGAAGGGATGAAAGAATTAGGTTGCTGGTGAACTCTTGCATAAGGGATTTGGATAACGTAGGGATGGGCAAGGGTAGAAAGTCGTGTGCAGCGGGGCCGAGGGTGGAGTGGAGACGTGCAGTTAGTAAGTTCAGAAGAGCAGTCAGCATGAAAATATCGGTATAAGATCGAAAAAGAGGCAACACTGCGGGGGAGTTTGTGTGATACGATATAGTTGACTGCGTTGTATATATTTCTCTCTCTCTCTCTCTCTCTCTCTCTCTCTCTCTCTCTCTCTCTCTCTCAATAAAAGAACTAAATAATTCTTAAAAAAAATTTCTTAACCTTTAAAACTATGACACACATGCTTGAGCAATACGAAGAGGAGGAGGAGGAGGAGGAGGAGGAGGAGGTAGTGGTGGAAGCTAACTTGTGCTAGGAATTAATATAGGAAATGACAGAGACGGTGATGTCGTGATGGAAATGGTGGTAGTTGTGGTGATGGTGGTGGTGGTGTGGGTGGTGGTGGTGGTGGTGGTGGTTATGATACTCTGGTGATGAAGCAGAATAATTTTAACTTTATATTATTTTCATCCTTATCATCATTACTATTATTATCCGTCTTCTTCTTCTTCTTCTTCTTCTTCTTCTTCTTCTTGAGTATATATTTTTTCAAACCAAATCACTTACATTTCTTTTCTGTTCTTTTCTTTTTTCTTTTTTTGAACGCGACGTGTGTGTGTGTGTGTGTGTGTGTGTGTGTGTGTGTGTGTGTGTGTGTGTGTACCTAAGTTAAATTAATTAGGGTACAAATAGTTTCTCTTTGTGTTCTCTTCCTCCTCTTCCTCTTCTCTTCCTCCTCTTTCTGCTCTTTATTCTCTCTCTCTCTCTCTCTCTCTCTCTCTCTCTCTCTCTCTCATTTTTCCTCCTCCTGTTGTTTTTTCTCTCACATCCGCTTGCATTCTTTTACTCCGTTTCCTTTCCTTCTCCTCCTTGTTTGTTTTCTTTGTTTTATTTGTAACTTCTGCTTCCTTTACTTGTTACATCCTCTCCACCAACTTCACCACCACCATCAACATCAACATCATCATCACCGGCATCGTCATCACCACTTCTTGCAGCAGTTTACACAAGGCACCACTTCGTATAACAATTCACACTTTGCAACATACATACATTCCCTCCTTGTTTCCTCCATTCCTTTCTTTTTATTTTATACCATTCTATCTTCGTTTTTTTTTTTATCTACTTCCTTTCTTCTTTTCAATTTCTTTCGTTACAGCATTCCTTCCTTTTTATTTCCTTCCATCCCATCTTCGTTTTTTTTTTATCTACTTCCTTTCTTCTTTTCAGTTTCTTTCGCTACACCCTCCCTTCCTTTTTATTTCCTTCCATCCCATCTTCGTTTTTTTTTATCTACTTCCTTTCTTCTTTTCAGTTTCTTTCGCTACACCCTCCCTTCCTTTTTATTTCCTTCCATCACATCTTCGTTTTTTATCTACTTCCATTCTTCTTTTCAATTTCTTTCGTTACACCCTCTCTTCCTTTTTATTTCCGTCCATCCTATCTTCTTTTTTTCATGTCCTTCCTTCTTTTCAATTTCTTTCGTTATACCATTCCTTCCTTTTTATTTCCTTTCCAACCTACCTTCGTTATTTTATTTACCTCCTTTCTTCTTTTCGGTTTCTTTTGTTTTACGCTCCCTTGTGATTTCGAAAAGCATTATGAAGAAACGTAGGATCGAATATGCTGTGTGTGTATTATGCCGTCGATGAATACCACCACCACGCCATCGTTCTTTTTGTTAAATATATTTTGTGCCTCTGAGAATTTAATGAGCGAGAATTTTGTGCCTTTGAGAATTTAGTGTCTTCTAGAAATCAATGACTGAAAATTAAAGGACTAAGAATTGAAGGCCTTTGAAAAAATTAATAATTCCGGTGAGAATTTAACGCCTTCTTGAATTTAATGCAATATGGAATTTAATGCCTTCGGAAATTGTATGCCTTTGAGAATTTAATGACCGAGAATTTTAAGCCTTTAAGAATTTAGTGCCTTCAAGAAATCAATGACTGAGAATTAAAGGACTAAGAATTGGAGGCCTCTGAAAAATTAATAATGCCGGTGTAGCCGTTTCAAATTACTCCCTATTTCAGAAGACTCCCTCAGTCAGATGAAACTAGGTTCAGTCGACTCCTCGTCAGACGACTCCCTACCCGTTTGAAATGACTCCGCAGTCGAATGAACCTAGTTTGAAGTGACTCCACAGTAGAATGAACCTACATAAGTTCAGTCGACTTAAAACTGGTTTCAGACGGCTGCCCACCCGTTTGAAATGACTCTGTAGTCGAATGAACCTTGTTTGAAGTTTTTTGTGTTTCTGAATCTAACTAGAGTGTTTGACGTTTTTTGTCGTTGTTGTTAAAGATTTACCCCTAGTATCATTAGGGGAACGGACTCTTGTCCGAAGGCATACAATTTCCGAAGGCATTAAATTCTAAAAAGGATTTAATTCTCGAAGGCATTGAATTCCCACCGGCATTATTACTTTTTCAAAGGCCTCCAATTCATTGTTTGTTAGTATTTTGAGCCTGGCGATAGTTTGACAAGACTTCTTCTGCACCATGAACGTGAAAAACACTCACGAGAACCCGACTCATTGCCTTTGTGGCCTTGGGAAATAATTGTTTTTAGCGCCAATGAATAATGACAACCCAACTCGTCTCCTCTGCGTTTTTTTTAGGGCCGAGAAATAATGACAACCCAACTCATTTCCTCTGGGTCTTTTGGAAATAATTGTTTTTAGCGCCGAGAAATAGTGACAACCCGACTCATCTCTGCGGCCTTTGGAAATAATTGTTTTTAGGGCCGATAAATAATGACAACCTTCTGTGGCCGTTGGAAATATTTGTTTTTAGCGCCGAGAAATAATGACAACCTTCTGTGGCCGTTGGAAATATTTGTTTTTAGCGCCGAGAAATAATGACAACCTCCTGTGTGCTTTGGAAATAATTGTTTTCAGGGCCGAGAAATCATGACAACCTCCTGTGTCCTTTGGAAATAATTGTTTTCAGGGCCGAGAAATCATGACAACCTCCTGTGTCCTTTGGAAATAATTGTTTTCAGGGCCGAGAAATAATGACAACCTCCTGTGCCCTTTGGAAATAATTGTTTTTGGGCTGAGAAACAATGACAACCTTCTGTGGCCTTTGGAAATAATTATTTTAGGGCCGAGAAATAATGACAACCTTCTGTGGCCTTTGGAAGTACTTGTTGTGGGGGCCGAAAGCATCTGAGAGAATACGGGCCGTCCCATGCCGCCAACGACCACCGCCACGCCGCCGTTCTCGCTTACATCGTTCGCGACTTTCCAGCGGCCGGTAAACATGCATTGAGATCCTTCGCCGCTATCAAAGACTCCTGCACACACCAACACTAACACGAGGTCTCCCGGCTGAAGAACAAGTGATCACCGCTAAAAACAAGACTCCAGCACACACCAACACTATAACACGAGGTCTGGTCTACGAGGTTTTCCCGCTGAGGTCAAAGTCACCGCTGCTATACAAGACTCCAGGGGCCATCTTATTAAATGTTTCGTCTCTTAAGTACACACACACACACACACACACACACACACACACACACACACACATTTGGCAAGGCTTTCGGAGGAGTTGTGGGCCTTTCCATGGATAATTTTCTGGCCCTGGTGGTAGTTTGGCAAGGCTTCTATGCTATGAACGTGAAGAATGCGTTTAACCACTCTTTTGGCCTTTGGAAGCGCCGAAGAATACTGGCTCTGTACACATCAACGGTAACACGAGGCCTTGTCTATGAGGTTTGCCGGCTAAGGTCCAAGTCCCCGCCGTTGAACAAGACTCCAGTACACACTAACACGAGCTCTGGTCCACGAGGTTTCCCGGCTAAGGTGCAAGTCCCCGCCGCTAAAGACTAGCACACAGCAACGTTAACACGAAGTCTGGTCCACTAGGTTTCCCGGCTAAGGTGCAAGTCCCCGCCGTTGAACAAGACTCCACCACACACCAACACTAACACGAAGTCTGGTCCACGAGGTTTCCCGGCTGAAGAACAAGTGATCACCGCTGCTAAAGAAGACTGCAGTACACACTAACAATTACACGAAGTCTGGTCCACGAGGTTTCCCGGCTAAGGTGCAAGTCCTCGCCGTTGAACAAGACTCCAGCACACACCAACACTAACACGAAGTCTGGTCCACGAGGTTTCTCGGCTGAAGAACGAGTGATCACCGCTAAAAACAAGACTCCCGCACACACCAACACTATGACACGAACTCTGGTCCACGAGGTTTTCCCGCTGAGATTCAAGTCCCCGCCGTCGAACAAGACTCCAGCACACACCAACACTAACACGAAGTCTGGTCCACGAGGACTCCCGGCTGAAGAACAAGTGATCACCGCTAAAAACGAGACTCCAGCACACACCAACACTATAACACGAGCTCTGGTCCACGAGGCTTCCCGGCTGAGGTACAAATGATCACCGCTGCTAAACATTACTCCAGCACACACCTACACTAACACGAAGTCTGGCCCACGAGGTTTCCCGGCTGAAGAACAAGTGATCACCACAAAAAACAAGACTCCAGCACACACCAACACTATAACACGAACTCTGGTCCACGATGTTTCCCGGCTAAGGTTCAAGTCCCCGCCGCTAAAGAAGACTCTAGCACACACCAACACTAACACGAAGTCTGATCCACGAGGTTTCCCGGCTGAAGAACAAGTGATATCCGCTAAAAACAAGACTCCAGTACACACCAACACTAACACGAACTCTGGTCCACGAGGCTTCCCGGCTAAGGTGCAAGTCCCCGCCGTTGAACAAAACTCCAGTACACACTAACACTAACACGAGCTCTGGATTTTCCTCTTTTTTTGTTATTCGTTTTTTTCTCCTATTTGTGTCATTAGTTTTCCTCTTCTTTACCGCTTTTTCTACCTTCTACTTTATTACTTTCGTTTTTTTTCTCGTTTATATATATATTTTGTTATTGTCAGTAAGTACCGAACCAGATCTCTTTCTTTTCCTCGTCTAATCATGTCTGTAACGCTCTTTTCTCTCTCAATGTTGCTGAGACGCTTTTCTCTTTATCATCTTTTTATCATCATCTTTGCTCCTTTGCTGCGGACGTCACTCAGCCTTTATATTTACCTCCGTCGCCGCCTCTCACGTGCATGCCGCCCCTCTCTCCTTTGTTGAGGCTAAGAGACGTCTGCCACTTGTACCTCAGCCGGAAAAACCTCGCTGTCTAGTCTTGTCTAACGCCGGTCACGTGTACCTCAGCTGGAAAACCTTGCAGTCCAGGCCTCGTGCTATACCGCTGGTGTGTGCTGGAGTCGTGTCTAGCGGCGGCCAATTGTACCTCGGCCGGGAAACCTCTCAAACTAGAGCACGTGTTACCGTTCGTGTGTCCTGGAGTCTTACATAATGACGAAAATGGGAGAGAAATTTACGGCAGAGCTGAAAAAGTAAAAAGAAAGAGGAAAAAGTAAAAAAAGAAAAAAAAAAAGAAAAAGGGAGAAAAATTTGCGTGAGAGAGAGAGAGAGAGAGAGAGAGAGAGGAAAAGTAAAAAGCCGAAAAACAAAAAAATGCATTAGCACTAAAAAGAGAAAGAAAAGAGGAAAAAAAATAGGATAACGAAGGGAAAGAAATACTCTAAAGAACTAAAAAAAAAAAAAGAAGAAAAAGAAATCAATTTGCAACACATGTATAATACCTGAAATATGACCAAGGTGTTACAATAGGAGGAGGAGGAAGAGGAAGAGAAACAGGAGGAGGAAAAAGTAGTAGTAGTAGTAGTAGAAAAAGAAGAAGAAAAAGAACATTGCATTAGAATTTATAGCCACTGAACAAAACTGGAAGAGAGAAGAAAAATAATGAAGATGAAGAAGAAGAAGAAAAAGAAGAAGAAGAGGAAGACATATTTACGTCAACACTAAGAATAACATGGAATAGCGGAAGCAGCGCGCAAGACGTCACGAATAATGATGACAATAATGATAATAATAATAATAATAATAATAATAATAATAATGATAATAATAATAATAATAATAATAATAATAATAATAATAATAATAAACAAACAAACTAACTAATTGATGTCAAACTCACACACTCACTCACTCACTTGTTGATAGTCCAGAAAAACGCCTTCTTCTTCTTCTTCTTCTTCTTCTTCTTCTTCTTCTTCTTCTTCCTCTTCTATTTTTCGCACCTAAGTCAAACGGTTCTCCATCTTGAAACTCTATCTCCGTTTCTTCTTTGTTTCATTCGCACTTGAAACAATGAAACTTAACAAAACGGGCATTCTTCCTCTTATTACCTGTGTCCTCTTTCCTTAGTTTCCATGTTTACTGTCTTTCTCTTTTCTCTCTTTTTCTTTAATATTGTCCTTTATTCAGTATTTTTCCTCCTCTGTTTTATTTTCCCAGTTTATTATTTTCCTCTTTACAGTGAGAATCAATCTTTTTTCCTTTACATTCGTTCACTTAATATTTGTTTTTATTTTCTGTTTGTATAAAGGTAAACAGGGAAAGGTAAGGACAGGCAAGCTATAGATGAATTTGTTAATGAGGGTTCAGTTAAGTGTGTCTAGATTGGGTTTGTCTTATCCGTAAAAGTGTGTAGGGGAGGATAGGTAAATAACAGGTAAATTTTTAATGAGAGAGCAATTATAGGCAAGGCATGTAGGTGGTTTGGTTAAGTAAGGTCAGGTAAGGATAGGTCAGGTTAAGCTAGGTTAGGTCAGGTCAGTTATGATTATGTTAGGTTAGGGTAGGTTCGGTTAGGCTCGGTTAGGTGATATGAGGTCAGGTTAGGTAAGGTTAGATCAGGTATGTCTAAATTGTATGTCTTCTACATAAAGGTGTGGGAGAGGACAGGTAAACAACAGGTGATATTTTTGATGAAGTAATTAGGGAAGGTAAGTTGAGACTGGATGATTTATTCATAAAAAAAAAGATTTACAGGAGACGATAGGTAAATTACAGGTGATTTTTTAATGAGGGAGTAATTAGGTGAGGTGAGTAAGGAGAGTAAGGTATGTTTAGATTGGATTTGTCTTATTCGTAAAAGAATTCTATTTAGTGATTAGATTGGTAGGTTAAAGAGTTACAGGTAAACTTTTTAATGAGGGAGTGATAAGGTAAGGTATATAGGTATGCTGTATGGCAAATAGATAAGGTATGAGGGTAGTGATTGTTTTACGTACAGGTGCTCTAATTAGTGACTTTACAGGTGTGTTAGGAGAGGCAGTAGTGTTGATAAAGGCTGACAGGTGTGTATGTGCTAATGGAGGAATAGGAACGGTGAGGAGAAGGAAGGAAAGAAGGTGGATGTTTATGTTATGTGTGTCTGTATTACTGTATCTCCTCTTCCTTCTCTTCTTTCTCCTCCTCTTCCTTCTCCTATTCTTCTACCGTACACTCACCATCTTCACCACCACCACCACCATCTTCATCACCACCACTATAACCGTCACTATAACTAATACCACCACATAAATTATTGTTGTATTGATTCTACTACTACTACTACTACTACTGCTACTACTGCTACTACTACTACTACTACTACTACTACTACTACTACTACTACTACTACTACTACTACTACTACTACTATCATTGTCAATATAGCATATCACCACCACGTTTCCGTTTTTTTCCTCGCCACCACCACCACCACCACCACCACTTCCTCAATCACCACCACCACACTGCCGACTCCACCTCTACCGCAACCACCACCACCACCACCACCCAGGAATCAACACCTATCAGCACCAACGCAAAATCGCAAAACGACGAGTACAGGTGATGATGATGCTAGTGGTGGTGGTGGTGATGGTGGTAGTGAACATTCTTACGTGGTGGTGGTGCGTGTGTGTATGTCTGTGCGTGCGTGCGTGCCTAAACCAGCGACCATCTACCTAACCTAAACCGCCCTCCCCTAACCTACCTACCCATGACCTCCCTTCACCTGGCTTACCTTACCTTAATGAGTGGTGGTGGTGGTGGTGGTGGTGAAGGAGGTGGACGGGGAAGATAATAAAAGCAGGTAAAAAAAAATGTACGATTTAGGAAAAATAGAAAAAGACGAAGAAGAAAAAATGGAGAGGAAAGGAAACAAGAATAATACAAAGAGAGAAATACAAATACAGAGAAAGGAAAGACAGGCGATAAAGACAAGGCAACAGAGAAGAGAAAAAGAGTGAGGAGGAGAGATGAAAGAAAAAGGACACTAAAAAGTATAAACAAAAAACAAGCTAACTGGAAGACGAAACGAAGAAAAGGAAGAGAAAAGAGAAGAAAGGAGAGGAAAGAGAAGGAACACAATGAAAGAAGAACCTCCCCAAAAAACTGAAAGGCGAAAAACGAAGGGGAGGAGGAGGAGGAAGAGGAGGAGGACGAAGAAGCAGAAGAGAAAGAATAAAGGAGCAGGAGAGAAAGGAGGAGAAAGGAGAGAGAGAAGGAACACACTGTAGAAAAAAACGAGTTGGCTGGAAGATGAAAAACAAAGGAGAGGAGAAGGAGGAGAAGGAGAAGGAGGAGGACGAAGAAGCAGAAGAAGAGAAAGGAGAAGGGAGCAGGAGAGAGGAGGAGAAAGAGACGGAGCACACTGTAATCTGCCTCACACTTAATTAAACAGTCGCCGGGCGTGGGTTCTGGCGCACTAATCCACAAGGTACCCGATTTGGTCCCGCACTCACACGCACGGAATAAAATATGGAGATTGAAACTACCACAGAAGAGGGCGGGGCTTATCCTCAGGTGGGCGGAGCTTGTATGCCAGCCCCGCCAGCTCCGCCCACTACCCCCTCGACTCCGCCCTCCCGAGTTGGTTTCCCGCTTTTCTATTGGCTCGTGAGTGTCTTTGGTCCGCCCCCTTTGCCTGTTTGGCCTATAGGATGTCAGTGTGGGCTTGATCCGGCTTGTTGGTTGGTTGTGTTTCTCTGTGATGTCATTCTGTGTTTGTGTGTGTGTTTGTGTGTGTATGTGTGTGTTTGTGTGTGTTGTTTTGTTAGTTTTTTCTTCCTTTTCTCGTCTTCTTCCTTTGCCGCAGACTTCTGTTTTTCTTCTTCGTCCTCCTTCCTTCCTTGTATATCTTATCTTCTCCCTCCTCTTCCTCCTCCTCCAACTCTTCTTCCCTCCTCAATCTTCCCTACACCGCATCTTCCCTTCCCTTCCCTTCTTTTTCCTTTCCTATCCTGTCCTTCCTATCCCATCCCTTTCCTTCCCTTCCCTTCCCTTCCTTTCCCTTTCCTTCCTTATTTTTTCTTCCTACCAGTCTCCTTACCTCCTCTTCCTCCTTCGTTTTCCTTACCTCCTCCTTTCTTTTTCTCTCCTTCCTTCTTATTCTTCCCTCCTCCTCCTCCTCCTCCTCCTCACCTGACGTCACCTGAGCTTGTGACGTCATGACTCACGTGATTTAGCGATAATACCTTCAATTAGGCCTTTGAGGTGTGTGTGTGTGTGTGTGTGTGTGTGTGTGTGTGTGTGTGTGTGTGTGTGTGTGTGTGTGACCCCTTTCGGAATGCATATATCTATTATCTTATTCATTTACTAGTCTATTTGTTTATCTATTATTTCACCTCCTTATTTATTATTTATTTGTTTCGTTTATCTTACTTTTTAATATCATTCGCTCCACTTCGATTTCCAAACGCATTTTCTTTGATTTATTTTATTTCTTCTTCCCAACTTATTCCGACTTTCCTCGCCTAAACCTGGCGGACGGTTACACACGCGTTGTATACAGACAGGGTTGAATGAATTATCCTGTTTTTTTTTTTTTTTTTTTTTTTTTTTTACAACAAAGACAGCTCAAGGGCACACAAAAAAGTAAACAATAATAAAAAAAAGCCCGATACTCGCTACTCACAAAAAGAATCCACTGAGGTGGCCAAAAGAGAGGTCAATTTCTGGAGGAGAGGTGTCCAGATACCCTTCTCTTGAAAGAGTTCAAGTCGTAGGCAGGAGGAAATACAGATGAAGGAAGATTGTTCCAGAGTTTACCAGCGTGAGGGATGAAAGAGTGAAGATGCTGGTTAACTCTTGCATAAGGGGTTTGGACAGTGTAGGGATGAGCATGAGTAGAAAGTCGCGTGCAGCGGGGCCGCTGGAGGGGGGGAGGCATGCAGTTAGCAAGTTCAGAAGAGCAGTCAGCATGGAAATATCGATAGAAGATAGAAAGAGAGGCAACATGGCGGCGGAAATTAAGAGGTAGAAGACCATCAGTAAGAGGAGGAGAGCTGATGAGACGAAGAGCCTTAGACTCCACTTTGTCCAAGAGAGCTGTGTGAGTGGAACCCCCCCACACGTGAGATGCATACTCCATACGAGGGCGGACAAGGCCGCTGTATATGGATAGCAACTGTGCGCGGGAGAAGAACTGGCGGAGACGATACAGATTGATGATTCAAAATTTGTAATTAGTACACTGCTACTTTCCTGTTTTTCTCGTCCTATTTGATATATTCTGCTTGGTAAAATGAATCTAATTGTTGTTATTCTTATTAATATTATTATATATATTATATATTATTATTATTATTATTATTATTATTATTATTATTATTATTATTATAACCAGACGCTTCGTGTCTTGTATACCCGACAGAGAAAAGCTGCATTTCCAAATAGTTCTAAAAGACAAAATACTTCACAAATTACAAACAAATCGAAGATAAAATTATGGACGGGGAGGCGGTGGCTGAGTGTTCAGCGTGTGGGCGCTGTGTCCAGGAGGACGCGGGTTCGCGTCACGGCCGCCAGTGAAAGTTGGCAATTTTCAGTCAGCAACATGAGCCACTATACACACTTGCCTACCGTCTGGGGCCGATCACCAGGCCCAACCAAGAAAGTTTACTGGCGCCACAGGCGAAACGGAAAAAAAGGAAAAATGGTTGCTGACTGGATGCTGCTTCGGCGCCCAGCTTCGTGTTCGCCCTGCCTGGAAAAGTCCAGAGGTAGATTTCATCTGACAGCACAGGAGGCAGTCAAGAAAAAAAAAAAGAAACTTGAAAAAGCCCGCAGAGGTAACACATGCCTACGTATAGCTTGAACAAAAACTAAAATGACCTTATAATAAATTAAGATAAAAAGTTAGTTCATTAATAGTTTTGCTGCTTTTTTCTCCCTTTGTTTTTATTTTGTTTCCCCTTGACTATGGTGCAAAAAAGAGAAAAAAAAGGCTCATAGCTAAGGCCCGTGTTCACCAGGGCATCGGACCGGAACCTGTCTACGCCTGTTTACAAAGGATCTCGTAAAGGTGCTACAGGGTTTTGTTTGTTTCTGGTTTGGTTTGATTTCTTTTGTTTTGATCTTTTGTTTGTTTGTTTTGATAGTTTTTGTTTTCGTTCCGTTTGTTTTGATTGTTTTTCGTCTATTCGTTTATAAAAAAAAAGTGCCCGCCAGCGTTTTGCACATACATACTATTTTTTTATACTACTACTACTACTACTACTACTACTACTACTACTACTACTTTTACTTCTACTACTATATACTACTACTACTACTACTACTACTATGTACTACTATTATAAAAATGAAAAAAAAAAGAACGTAAGTAAAGGCGAGTGTAAGTGGAGATGCTGTCTGGGTTATGTATAGTCTGTCATGTTATTGTTGTTGTTGTTGTTGTTGTTGTTGTTGTTGTTGTTGTTGTTGTTGTTGTTGTTGTTGCAGAAGAAGGAGGAGGAAGGCACGAGCAGAATTACACAGTCTACCTGCCATTTATATTCTCCTTCAAGATGAACACGCCAGGTATACCTCGTGTAAGAAATAAGTCGCAGAATTAATATGACATTCTTTATGCTTTTGTTCAAGTAACTTACAATATCGGGCAAAGTGATGTAATATTAAATAATTCACGTATTCTGAATAAGTATCAAAACCTTCTTGATTGCTATTGCTCTCTTCTGCATAAGACTGAACAAGAAAACATTTTGTAAAATTATTGACCAGATATCACAACACGCCACAATGTGATCAATCTTGAGCTCCAACAAGCTTTACTATTAGATTTTGGAAGCGCAAAGCGTATCGTCATTCATTGACCACTACGTGCAAACGATGCAGCGGTCACGTCCTGCACCCAGCAGACTCCAGCTGCTGAGCTGGCGTGCGGCGCGGGGCCGGGCAGGGCGTGGTGCGGCGCCCCCTGTGTGCACCGCACCCGGCGTGAAGGGAAGGAGACATTGATGAGGGGACAATTTTTCAAGAGGAAGAGGAAGAGAAAGAGGACATATGAAGATACATTTCATGAAGTAGTAATAATATAAGTTTATTTACATCTTAATCCCCCTCCTTCCTCCAAAGATTACTCCCCACGGGCCTTTGCCAAAGGCAGCCCGCAGCATTGTGCCGACAGACCGACTCTATCGGCGATCGAAATCTAGCCGACTTGTAGTCGCCGGCTGGCGCGTCGGAAGCTCTGCCCGCTGTGGCAGCCCGGCGGCGGCGGCGGATGCTCTGCCCTCTTGCCTGCCTGTCGGCCTGCCTCACGCCAGCGACGTGTGGTTGGTCCTCGCCTACGCCTCGCACGAGGCGAAGGGAGGTAAGTTTGGTAAATATATACATTTATGAAGATGAGTGGGCGGCTGGGATTTGCCCGGGAGGAAAGGGAGGACGAGGAATGAGAAACTCAACACCTTTCAGTCGTCCACTGTTTGAAAAGCTCATCTTTTATTCGTGCATTTTGTCTATTGTTGTTGTTGTTGTTGTTGTTGTTGTTGTTGTTGTTGTTGTTGAGAGCCGAAAGATAAGAGCAAGATAGCACAGTCTCCCTCTCCGAGTATTTTACATTCTCCTTCACGCTGGACACTCGAGGGATAACTCGCAGGAAAAAATAAGTCGCACAATAATATGTCATTTTTCATGTTTGTGCACTATAATAGTAATTTACAACGAGAACAGATTGATCCGATATTAAATACTTCACGTAATGCTGAAAAAAAGTTCCAAAGCCTTCCACTTCATCGGTATTGCGATCCTGGATAAGACTAAACAAGAAAACACTTTGTAAAACTTTAGATTGTGAGAGAGTTATTTGTTAAAAAACGGAGATTATTTTCGAAGGGTGGAGAGGACATGGCCATTAAGATACATTTGATTTAAGAGGAAGAGAACATGGATGAAGGAGAGGAAGGAGGAGGAACGCAAACCTCTGCACGGGCTAACAACACATCCCAATCTATTATAAAACATTTCGTCGCCCAAGAACACATCTGTGGCAAGACTTCCGTAGGAGCTGTGGGCGTTTCCAGGAATAATTTTATGACCCTGGTGGTAGTTTGACCCTTCGTCTGTACCGTGAACCTGCAAAAGCACGCATGAGAACCCGATTGACCTCCTTTTTGGTCTTTTTATTTCGTTGGTGTGAGGTGTGGAAGTCTAGCAGTACCGACCCGAGACCGCATTGACCTGTCCCCTCATTCCTCTCGGCTCCCGGCACCACCAAGGCCACGGAGACACTAAGTGCAACCTAAGGGACCTCCTGTTAATATAAATTCTTACAGGCGTTCATGATCAAGCTGTATAGGTTTATGGTGTCACCTTGAGTTTGGTCACACAGGTGTTTCTTTTTTCTTAGTTCTGTGCATTTTTCCTATGTAGTAGTAGTAGTAATAGTGTAGTAGTAGTATAGTAGCAGTAGTAGTAGTATAGTAACGAGATAGGTGCCGAGAGATAGGAGTCTGCCCTTCGAAATCCTTTACATTCTCTCACGCTGGACAGTCGAGGGGTAACCTGCGGAAAAGAAAGAGGACGAATAGAAACGGAGGAAGAGGAAGAGCACATGGGCGAAGGAAAGGATCGAAGTGAAAGAAAGAGGAAGAAGGGAAAGGGAAGAGAAAAAGAAGGACATTGATGGAGGAAAGGTAAACGAAAGGAAAGAGGAAGAAGAGGAAGAGGAGGGAGAGATAAAAAAAACATTGAAGAAGACACAAAGGAACACAAAGGAACACAAAAGAAGAACAAACAACAGCAGACCTGCTGGTACTTACGAGGCTGTTTGTGACAAGCTACACTAACTATCTAATCAAAGGTGGAAGATGAAGGACAGCAAAGGCGAAGGCTCCTCCCCACCCCCCATCCCTCCAGCCAAAGCTGGCAGGAAAGGAAAAAGAACCATGCAGCATGGAAAAACTGCATGAATTTGGCTGGAGTAGGTAGGAAGACACCTACCGAACGGGCGCAAGCCACTCCCGGTGAGGTATATATGGGAGGTGAGAAGGGAGCTGAAGCCCTCCAAAGACCCTTCCCATGTCCTCACTAACCGTTTCCCTATTGTCTCACCAACACCGGAGAGTAGTTCAGCATGCTCTCTAAAGACAGATCCTCTCTTTATCCACACCACACTACATTCACACAACATATACACCTTTTCCCAAAATTAAAATTTCAAAATGGCGCACATACACCAAGCCTCGGAGTCCCCGCCTGGGGGGGGGACCACAAATTCCCCCAGGGAGGACTCCCCTTCTGGCTGCCGACCCGAGAGGTGTCTTGATAACTCCTCGAACCTCTTTCTTCTCAATTTCTGCAACATTCGCGGTCTTCGCTCTAATTTTCATTCTGTGGAACATCATCTCTCCTCCTCTAAACCTCACCTTCTCTTCCTTACCGAAACAGGTTTCTGAGGCTACTGACAGCAGTCTCTACTCTGTTCCCTCCTACTATCTCTATCCTAAATTTCAATCCAAAGCTGGATGTTGCGCCTACGTGCGCAACGACATCACTTGCTCTCGTGCCCACAACCTTGACTCTTCTGAATTTTCCACCATCTGGCTAAGACTTCATTGTCATTCTATTACTAAATACATCTGTGCTGTTTATCTCTCACCTAACTCTACCAACTATGTAAAATTCTTTGACTATTTGAATTCTAAAGTGGAGCACATCTTGACCCACTCTTCCTTCGCTGAAATCTCCATCCTAGGAGATTTCAATGTTTACCACCAGCTTTGGCTTTCATCCAGCACCCTACACGTATTCCCGACCGTCTTGGAGATCGGCCCAACATTCTAGACCTCTTCCTTACCTCAAACCCTTCTGCTTATTCTGTCAAACTGTTCTCTCCGTTGGGCTCCTCCGATCACAATCTTATTTCTGCATCCTGTCCTATCGCTCCTGTACACCCTCTGGACCCACCGAAGAGGCGATGCTTCTGGCATTTTGCTTCAGCTCGGTGGGACGACCTGAGGATGTACTTTTCCGATTTCCCGTGGAATGATTATTGCTTCCAGGATAGAGACCCCTCTGTGTGTGCTCAGCGCATCACAGAGGTGATTGTCTCTGGAATGGAGGCATACATTCCTCGTTCTTTCTCTACTCCTCACGCTAAAAAGCCTTGGTTTAATTACGCTTGTTCTCGTGCTGTCAATGATAGAGAGGTAGCTCACAAAAGGTACCAGAGCCTTCAAACTAATGCTAATTATGAACTTTACATTTCTGCCCGAAATCGTGCCAAATCTATTCTCTGACTAACCAAAAATTCTTTCATTAATAGAAAATGTCAAAACCTTGCTTTCTCTAACTCTTCCCGTGACTTCTAGTTCTGGCATCTAGCCAAAAACATCTCCAACTTCACTTCTTCATCTTTCCCTCCACTCCTCAGTCCTGACGGCAACACTGCCGTCTCATCTATCTCTAAGGCTGAACTCTTCTCTCAAACTTTTTCTAAAAACTCCACTCTGGACGATTCTGGGCATATTCCTCCTACTCATCCCCCCTCTGACTCCTTTATGCCTGTTATAAAGATTCTTCAAAATGATGTTTTCTATGCCCTCTCTGGCCTCAATCCTCAGAAAGCTTATGGACCTGATGGAGTGCCTCCTATTGTCCTTAAAAACTGTGCCTCTGCCTGTCAACATCTACCTTTCCTTCTTGCTGGAAGTATGCCTTCATACAGCCTGTGCCTAAGAAGGGTGACCGCTCCAATCCCTCAAACTACCGTCCTATAGCTTTACTTTCTTGTCTATCTAAAGCTTTTGAATCAATCCTTAACCGGAAGATTCAAAAGCACCTTTCCACTTCTGACCTTCTATCTGATCGCCAGTATGGGTTCCGCAAGGGGCGTTCTACTGGTGATCTCCTAGCCTTCTTAACTGACTCTTGGTCATCCTCTCTTAGCCGTTTCGGTGAAACTTTTGCTATTGCGCTGGACATATCAAAAGCTTTTGATAGGGTCTGGCACAAATCTTTGCTTTCTAAACTACCCTCCTACGGTTTCTATCCTTCTCTCTGTACCTTTATCTCCAGTTTCCTTTCTGACCGTTCTATTTCTGCCGTGGTAGACGGTCACTGTTCTTCCCCTAAATCTATTAACAGTGGTGTCCCACAGGGTTCTGTCCTATCTCCCACTCTTTTTCTGTTGTTCATTGATGATCTTCTTTCCAAAACGAACTGTCCTATCCATTCCTACGCCGATGATTCCACTCTGCATTACTCAACTTCTTTTAATAGAAGACCCACCCTTCAGGAACTTAACGACTCAAGGCTGGAGGCTGCAGAACGCTTAGCCTCAGACCTTACTATTATTTCCGATTGGGGCAAGAAGAACCTGGTGTCCTTCAACGCCTCAAAAACACAGTTTCTCCACCTATCCACTCGACACAATCTTCCAAACAACTATCCCCTATTCTTTGACAACACCCAGCAATCACCTTCCTCAACACTAAACATCCTCGGTCTATTCTTAACTCAAAATCTCAACTGGAAACTTCATATCTCATCTCTTACTATATCAGCTTCCTCGAGGCTGGGCGTTCTGTACCGTCTCCGCCAGTTCTTCTCCCCTGCACAGTTGCTGTCCATATACAGGGGCCTTGTCCGCCCTCGTATGGAGTATGCATCTCATGTGGGGGGCTCCACTCACAGCTCTTCTGGACAGAGTGGAGGCTAAGGCTCTTCGTCTCATCAGCCTCTCCTCATACTGATAGTCTTCTACCTCTTAAATTCCGCCGCAATGTTGCCTCTCTTTCTATCTTCTATCGATATTTCCACGCTGACTGCTCTTCTGAACTTGCTAACTGCATGCCTCCCCCCCTCCCGCGGCCCCGCTGCACTCGACTTTCTACTCATGCTCATCCCTATACTGTCCAAACCCCTTATGCAAGAGTTAACCAGCATCTTCACTCTTTCTTCCCTCACGCTGGTAAACTCTGGAACAATCTTCCTTCATCTGTATTTCCTCCTGCCTACGACTTGAACTCTTTCAAGAGGAGGGTATCAGGACACCTCTCCTCCTGTATTTGATCTTCCTTTCGGCCACCTCTTTTGTTTTACTTTAGGAGCAGCGAGTAGCGGGCTTTTTTTTTATTGTTTTCTTTTTTTGTGTGCCCTTGAGCTGCCTCCTTTGTTGTAAAAAAAAAAAAAAAAAATGGAAATTATGTAGGAAAGAGGAAAGAACTACCATTACTGCTACCACTAACCGGGCGATAAAAGCGGACAAAGACACCAGTATTTGAAAGAACTTAACGTTATTACGACAATGAGTAATATCTTAGTTGCTGGTTGGATTCAAAATACTTGTCTAATCTATTCTTGAAGGCCGTAACTGTTGTACTATCAACGACATCACAGGGAAGAGAGTTTCAAACATTAACAACTCGATTGAAGAAGAATGTTTAGCTTCGTGCGACGAGAATCTTTTACCACTTATCTTCAAATTGTGATTTCTTCTTGTTCTATTTGATCGATCAATTGTGAAGTAATCTTCCGCATTAATATCACTGAATCCTTTAAACATTTTAAACACTTCTATTAGATCGCCTCGCATTCTTCGTTTTGATAGACTGAATAAATTTACTTCCTTAAGCCTTTGTTCATATGATAAATTTCTCAACCTAGGAATCATCTCTGTTACTCTTCGTTGAACCCGTTCCAACTTTTCTATGTCTTTTCTGTAGTAGGGAGACCAAAACTGTACACAGTACTCTAGACGGGGTCGAACCAACGAATTATACAGTTTTAATATTACTTTTTCCGATTTATTATTAAAGACTCGTCCGATGAAGCCAACCAATTTGTTTGCAGTTTTAACTACCTCTGAACAATGCTGACTGGGCCTTAAATCGCTTGATATAGTGATTCCAAGATCCTTTTCTTTACTTACTGCAGAAAGTTGTTGGCCATTCATTACGTACCGAGCGCGACTGTTATTTTTTCCGATGTGCAACACTTTACATTTGTCAACGTTAAATTTCATTTGCCATTGATTGGCCCAACGTGCAAGTCGATTTATATCTGATTGTAAAGCTTCTTCGTCGAGTGTCGCAGTTACTTTACTAGCAATTTTTGTGTCATCAGCAAATTTTGATACTTTGCAAGTGAGCCCATCATCGATATCATTAACATAAATTAAGAAGAGCATGGGGCCAAGCACTGATCCTTGAGGTACGCCGCTTCTGACGTCGAGCCAGTTAGATGTAACACCGTTTAGAACTACTCTGTTTCCGCTCAGAGAGCCAGTCCACAAGCCAATTGTGAATGTTACCCGAGTTACCGTGCGCCAATAGTTTGCTGAGCAATCATTGGTGGGGGACCTTATCAAATGCCTTTTGAAAATCCAGATATATAATATCTCCTGACCTGCTTTCATCGAACACCTCAAAAATATATTGAAAAAAATCAAGTTAGTTAGTTAAACACGAACGTTTACTACGGAAGCCATGTTGAGAATTATTTATCATATTATTTTCTTCAAAAAATTTCACCATATTGTCGCGAACGATAGTCTCCATTAACTTACAAACAATCGATGTCAGGCTAATTGGTCGATAGTTTCCTGGATGAGACTTGTCCCCCTTTTTGAAAATTGGTGTAACATTTGCAAGTTTCCAATCTGACGGAACTTTTCCAGTTGTTAAAGATTTATTGAATATGATGGAGAGCGGTTTACAAATTTGATGTTTGATTTCTTTTAAGACCCTAGGGGTAATTTTGTCTGGACCAGGAGCTTTGCTTACTTTAATCTTTTCAATTGTGCGTAAAATGTCACTTTCTACGATGAGCACGCCACTTAACATCTTTTCGGTCCTTCTAACCTCCGGTGGTTGAGGTGATAAACAATCTTCGTCGGTAAATACGGATGCGAAAAAGTTATTTAGGATTGTAGCTATTTCATTTTCATCGTTCGTGTGGTTTCCATTATCATTAGCAAGCGGTCCGATACCACAAGTGAGTGACTTTTTATTATTTACATAGCTAAAAAAATCTTTAGGATTAGATTTACTCGTTTCCGCTATATATTCTTCAAGATTTTTCTTGCTTCGTTTTATTAATTTCTTGGTTTCGCGGCGAATTCTGTCCAACTCTAGTTTGTCAGCCTCACTCTGAGTTAATATGTATCTACTGCATACGCGTTTTTTAAGAGATAGGCTATTTTGAATTTCGTTTTTCCACCATTTAGGTTTCTTCTTAAAAGCTGAACGTCTGTTTCGATAGGGTACGCATATGCTTATGGCATTATTCAATATTGTGGTGAAGGCCCCCCAAGATTTATCAATATCTGTTTCCGCCGAGATATCAGTCCAGTCAGAATTATTTAGAATTGATCGGAGTCTTACGAAATTCGCTCTCTGATAATCAGGCACCTTTTCTTTGCTAGGAGTTACTTTACTTTCTTTCATATTGATGCTGAATGTGATTGTTCGGTGATCGCTAGAACTAAAAATTGGACCAACATTTATTTCGTTAACTAGATCAGCTGTCGTTGAAAAGATAAGGTCAAGTATATTATTTTCCCGAGTCGGTTCTTGAACGTGTTGATGTAAATCACTTTCTAGTAAATTTGTGTACAGGTCGAGCCCTGTATGACAGTTCAACGGTTCACTCCATCTTTTCACTGGCAAGTTAAAGTCCCCAACAATTACTGCCTCGCAACTGCTACTTGTTTCTAATAATAATGAATGAGGAAGAAGAGAAAGAGCACATGGACGAAGGAAAGGAAGAGAAAGAAAGAGGAAGAAGAGGAGGAAGAGGAAGAGCAGGACAAGTATATTCAAGGGACACAATTTTCAAAACCAAAGAAAAAAAAACAAGTTCTGCACATTTCATTTATATTTTTATTTTAAGCAATTAAAGATTATAAACATTATTTTTTCTTATGATCAGAGGCGTGATATCTGCTGCCTGCTTCTTACGTGTCTACAGCTACTGGAAGACGTTTTATCACAGAGCAGTGTGTGTGAACGTATGTGTGTGGTAATATTGCATACTCTCTCTCTCTCTCTCTCTCTCTCTCTCTCTCTCTCTCTCTCTCTCTCTCTCTCTCTCTCTCTCTCTCTCTCTCTCTCTCTCAGACACACACACACACACACACACACACACACATCCATCTTTCTCTCTCCTTTATCCAATCATTTATCTTATTTTCTCCTCCTCCTCCTCCTCCTCCTCCTCCTCCTTTATACTTCTTATACAACTCCTTTCTTCCTTCCATCCTTCCTTTCTTCCTTCCTTCCTTCCAACTTTCTTCCTTGTTGTCTCTTCTCCGTCATTCACTCTTTTCCTACTTCCTTGCCTCCTCACTTCTCTTCCTTTCTTCCTTCCTTCCTTCCGTCCATCCCTTTCTCCTAACCTATCTCTGTCACTCACCTTTAGACACAGTGACGCAGGTGATACAAAAGGTTAATTAATGGCTAACTAATCACTAAGGTATAAAAGGTAACAATAAGAACAACAACAAGAAGAAGCGTTACGATAAAATAAATACATATCGTATCACATGTCTTGGTTTGGGTGGTGGTGGTGGTTGAGGGGATGGAGAGGGTGGGTTGGGGGGGAAGGAATTGTAAGGGGAATGAGGGAGATGGGTAGTTAAAATGGGTCAGTACACAGTTACTTCACCCTAACAAGTAACGCCTGACAGTGATAAGTAGTAGTAGTAGTAGTAGTAGTAGTAGTAGTAGGAATGGGGGTGGGTGTTGGCAGTAGGGGTTGTGGGGTAATTGCAGTAGTAGTAGAAGTGGTAGTAATAATGCTAATGCTAATAATAATAATAATAATAATAATAATAATAATAATAATAATAATACAGCTGCTGACAGGGATTTAACTAATACAAAAATCCCCTACACTAAATAATCACTACTCGCTCACCTGAGATTGATTCACCAACACACGCACGCACATACACCTGTCCGTGCGTGCGTGCGCGTGTGTGTTACCTGGCGGCCCGTGTGTGTGTGTGTGTGTGTGTGTGTGTGTGTGTGTGTGTGTGTGTGTGTGTGTGTGTGTGTGTGTGTGTGCACCAATAACGATGCTGCTTGATCCATGTACGTAGGATTAAACGCACATGTACACAACCGTCCTTCCTCCTCGTGTGTGCGGGTGTGTGTGTGTACACGTTAGGGGTGTGAAGTAGAGGAGGAGGAGGAGGAGGAGGCTGGAAGACATAAGAATCAGGAGTATGTAAAGAAGGACGAAGGAGGAAGAAGAAGGAGGAGGAGGAGGAGGAAGAAGAAGAGCAATATCTCCTCCTCATCGAATCATGAATCTAGCTCCTCTCTTTCCCTTCTCCGGATCCTTCTCCTCCTCATCTTCCTCCTCCTCTTCCTCTTCATCCAGGTCATCCTCATCCTCATCCTCATCCTCATCCTCATCTGGGTCAGCCTCGTGAAGGACATCGTGATTCCTGCAGGACCTAATCAGTGGGACATAGTCTTGAGGGTCCAGGGAGGTCACGGTGGAGATCGGTGAGGAAGGAGTGGATGACGAGGTACCGGAATCGTCCCCTCTATTCCCGTCCCCAACTTCATCCTGCACGGACTTGATTAGGGTGACCAGCGTTAGGACTTCACGGAGGGGCAGTGTGACCTCTTGCCGCCTCGGGGTCTCGTTTCCTTCCAAGAAATCCTGCAGTGCCCCTGAGGATGGATGCGGGGAGCTGGCCACGAAAGATTGGATGTGCGGTACTGCCTCGCCGCGCACCGCTACCCGCACCTCCAGGAGTTGTTCCAGGGTGAGGGGCGCGTTGGACCGGCAGCTCTCCCTGCGTAGGCGGCTGTGTTGGCCTGAGGGAGAGTGAGGGAGAATTAGTGGATGGGAGAGGGAGGGAGAGAGAAAGTGTGAGAAGAAAGTTGAAAGAGGGAAATTGAAGGGAAGGTAGAGGGAGGGAGGGTGAGGGGAAGGAAAAGGGAGTGTGGATGAAGGAAAGGGCGAGTGAAGCAGCAGAAGTGACCCGACCACAAGGCAGGTAATCCAAGCTCTCTCTTAGTCAAATCACACAAACGGGCAGGGGTGGGGGGAGGAGCAGGTCGCGGTCATACACGGCGTACAGAGGTCGTCGAGGGTCGGGGTCTTTAACGGTGTCACTTTTCCATATTTCCACCCACCTATAAGTCAGTATATTACTAACTCATGCACGACACACCCTTTTGCCATATCACCCCATCGTCAGTTCCCCCTCCCCAGCATCACCCCGGTCCCCTCTCCTCCACAACGACAACACTCCCCTCCCCCCCTCCTGACCTCATGCCACCCCCCGGGGAGGCGGTGGCTGAGTGGTCAGCGTGCGGGCGCCGAGTGGCTTAAGTCTACCCACATGCTGTCCTGAAGGCCTTCTATCGACCCGGACTCTAGATTCTCTAGAAAAAGATGGCGCCACTATAAACATTTGCCTGCGCCATAATGGGCTGGGGCCGACTTCCAAGCCCCACCAAAGGAGCCTATCGGTGCCATAGGCCAAACCCTTTCCCCTCCCCCCTCCCCTCTCCCCCCTCCCCTCCTCTCCCTTACCTCCGGGCACGGCCACAGCCAGGGAGGGGCGCCGCGTGTCGTCAGCCAGCGCGTCCGCCACCTCCACCATGAGGGCCACCACGCCCCTGCTGTTGGCGCCCCCTGCCCCGCCCACCACGGGCTTGGCCTGCTGCTGCACCTCGTCCTGCTCCGACATCACCTGGGGAGAGAGAGCGAGGTCTTAGGTTGGTGATGGGGGAGGGGGGGGGGGATGAGGTGTGGTGGTAGTTGGGGTGTAGAGAAGGAAGAAAAGTACAGAATCAAAGAAAAGGAAGAGGTAAAATTGTACACACAAAGAAAAATAAGAGCAAAAATGTTCTGGTCATCTTATTCTAGAATGGACATGAGGATGTTAGGATCTGTGCAGGGGAGAAAGAAAAGGGAAAAAGAAGAGTAAAAAATAAAGAAAAGGAAGAGGTAAAAATGTATACAGAAAAAAGAAGAGCTAAAATGTTCTGGTCATCTTACTCTAGAATGGAAATGAGGCTGTTAGGATCTGTGCAGGGGAGAAACAAAAAAGGAAAAAGAAGAGTAAAAAATAAAGAAAAGGAAGAGGTAAAAATGTATACAGAAAAAAGAAGAGCAAAAAAGTTATGGTCATCTTACTATAGAATGGACATGAGGCTGTTAGGATCAGTGCACGGGAGAAAGAAAGGGGAAACAGAAGAGTAAAAATTAAAAGAAAAGGAAGAGGTAAAAATGTATACAAAAAAAAAAAAGAGCAAAAAAGTTCTGGTCATCTTACTATAGAATGGACATGAGGCTGTTAGAATCTGTGCATGGGAAGATGACAAAAATGACTGACGGGTAAAGGAATTTGCCATACGAGGATTGACTCAAAACATTTAAATTTGTATCCTTTATAGAAAGACGAAGGGTGCGAGCCTGCGAGGAGACTTGATCGAAGTTTATAAATGGACGACGGGCTTTAATAATGGTGATCTTAATAAGGTTCCGGTGGTAAGAAGACCGGGTAGGACACGTAGCAATGGGTTTAAGTTGGATAAATTCAGATTCAACAAGGACATTGGCAAGGATTGATTTATTAATAGAGTGGTGGATGAGTGGAACAGGTTTGGCAGTCATGTGGTGAATGCCAATACGATAGACACATTCAAGAATAAGTTAGATAAGGGTAGTGAGGGAAGGTTGGGTTAGGCTTACAGGAGCTGACTTACATAGATCTACCAGCCTCTGGCAGACCTTGTTAATTTGTTCTAATGTTCAAATGAAAAAGAAAAAAAAGGAAAGAAAGTGCAATAACAGTATACACTGAAATTAAACAAGGAGAGAGGGTAGACTAAAAGAGGGGAGAAAGGGAACTGTACCGTGTCACAGAGAAGGGAATAGTGAGAACCCCTCCTCCCGCCGTGTGAGGGGAAGTGGGGGAGGTGGTGGTGGTGGTGATGGTGGTGGTGTTTGACTGCTGTTGGTGGTGAGGGTGGTGATTCTGTGCCCTTCTCTTCTTGTGACTGGAGTTGTAGTTGCTGTTGTTGTTGTTGGTGGTGGTCGTGTTAGTTGAAGCAAATGCGTTAAAAGTCATAGATTAATAAACACGAAGAAACTACTTTAAACTACTATTAGGAAAACTAGCACACTGCCACACGTTAACACAAACAGATTATTGACGCAGAAAAAAAGGAAGCAAAGGATAGCATTGACAAAAGCGGAAAGAAAGCAGTTTACGACACACACACAAAAAAAAGTGACGATATTGTTATAAGCGTATAGAACGAGGAGCATCGCTGTAAGGCATTAATATACTGAGAAAATATGTCATGATATGGTGTGTTGAAATGAAGCTGCTTTGTACAGTACATACATAGGCATACAGTATATACATGCATAGGCACATACATACACATACATAGGCGCATTCATAGGTTAAATATACTGATCAGCTTAATGACAGCACACGATATATATCACTTCAGGTTTCCCCTACATACATAGCTGTGCAGTGTCTTAGGGAATGCAACTTGACAATAAGCACCTCCATGAAAGCATACGGATAGAAAACAATAGCTGGGTTTTCTCTATTTTTTCCTTAAATCATAGTCAAAGGAAGCAGTTTTTTTTTTAGGGCACACACAAGCATATTTTTTTAAGGGTACAAATAAACAAACAAACAAATAAAAAAAAGATACTGAAGACCCTCGTTAAGTAAGCGTTGTGTTATGAAATTGCTATTAGATAACCCACATTTTTACATTGGTTGACTTACTTTACCTTTACTGACTTCCTTATTTACTTACCTTACTTATAGAGATAAAAACAATGGCTGGATATTTCTCTCTGTTTCCATCCACAATGAGAAAAAAAAAAAAAAGGATTTAGGAATTACAACCATCCACCTCGTCTCCCATCCCTTCCTCTGTCACTCATCAACTCTTACTCACATACTCACTCATTCATTGACTCACCTTACTGACGAGCTGCCTAAAGAACTCGGACTGCTTGGTGTATCTCTTGGACTGCCTGATGGTCTTCTTGATCCTCTGCGGCACGTTCTTCCTTAACACCTTCTGCAGGAAATTGAGCAGCAAGAACCAGTAGCCCAGCGCCACCATGATATATATAACTATGATCATCTTGTAGAGGTCCTGGTAGTCCTTGTACGGGGCCTCGTCGTCGTAACCTGAAGGAGTGGATGCAGAAGAGGTGCTGGTGTTAGTGGTGGTGGTTGGGGTGGTTGTGGTGGTGGGTGTTTTTATTTAATGTGGGAAAAGAAAGGAAGGGAAGAGTAAATGAAGGAAAGAATGAAGGAATGATGGATGGAAAAGAAGGAAAAATAGGAAAAGATGAAGGAAGAAAAGAAATAAAACAAGAATGAACTGAAGAAAGAAGAATTGATGAAAGAGGGAAAGAAATGAAGGGAAAAAAGGGAAGGAAAGAAGAAAAGCAAGTAAGAAGAAAGAAAGAAAGAAAGCCTCACTAAGAAAGAAAGAAGAGAAAAAAGATAAAGAAACAAAGAAAAGAAGTAAAAAAGTATGAAAGAAAATACGAAAAATAAAGAAAAAAAAGAAAAAAGAAAAACCTCATCAAGAACCCGAAAAGAAAAACAAAGATATGAGAAATACGAACAATTAAAAAAGAAAAAGAAAAAAAGAAATCCAGCCAGTCCGCACGAATCCTCACCGGGGTATAGGTCGCCGAAGCCAATGGTAGTGAGCGTGATGAAGGTGAGGTACAGGGACTCCTCCAGCGTCCAGGACTCCAGCTTGGTGAGGGCGATTGACGGCAGGAGCATGAACACCAGGAAGCCCACGGACAGGTACACCGTCGTCACCAGGTACAGCATGGAGCGGCCCTGGCTCTGGTGCCGACGCTGCGGGAAGGGAAGGGGAGCTTACACTAAGGTCCGTATTCATATAGGTCGGTATTCAAACGCCTCTGGTTCATATATCAACTATTTCCAAAGGCCAAAAAGGAGGTTAATCGGTTTCTAAGGAGTGTGTATTTAGGTTCGTGGTACAGAAGAAGGGTCAAACTACCACCAGGGTGATAAGACTACCGCTGGAAATGCCCAAGACTCCTATACGAAAGCCATGTTAAATGTGTGTGTGTGTGTGCTAGGGTGAGGAATGTACGGGCATAAGTGTTGGGTCTGCTACAAGCGTCAATAGTACATCTGGTGAAATGTTCCTCAAGCATAGGTCAGGGCTTATCTAGTTTGTGCAGCGGCGTAGTGGTCTGCTCGTCAAGATATCAACCCTAAATGCCCCAGTATACGTTCAAGCAGGGCGTGTGGTGAACGAATACCCACCGCCTACTCGTCACTTGAACCTTGTCCCGTGTGCCGCCGCCTGAATGCAGTGTGATGGGGTAGAACAGTCTGCCTGGCCTGATAAGCGTGTCCTTGACGGGCGTGGAGGCGCCGCACCCACCTTGGCCGTGGTGTAGAGGCGGTGCATGCGCGACGACAGCAGGTCCGTGGACTTAGCTAGTAGGATGCACGTCAGCGGCACCCCCACCAGGCAGTACAGCACGCAGAAGAGCCGGCCGGGGGGTGTCTTGGGGTGGATGTGCCCGTAGCCTGAGTGGGGAGAAGGGAGGGTGAGAGGGGAGTAGGGGGTGGGGCGGGGAAAGAAGTAGGGATGATGGACGGGAAGGGGAGGATGAAAATGGAGGAGGAGGAAGGGGTTGGGGTGGGGAGAAGGGAGGAGGGGTTGGGTGGGAGGAGAAGGGGTGACAGAAAAGAAAAGGAAGAAGAGAAGGGAGGAAGGATTGGGGTGGAGAGAAAGGAGTGAGAGAGAAGGGAATGGATGAAAACGGAGAAGGGATTGGGATGGGGAGGAGAAGGGATGACGGAGGGGAGAAGGGAGAAGAGAGATGGGGTGAAGAGAAAAGAGGTAAATGAATTGGTGAAAAGAGAAGAGAAAAGAAAAAAAAGGGAAAGATGAAGGGGGAGATGGTGGAAGTGTTGTTGGGGGTGATGATGATGGTGGTGGTATAATTTTTTTTTTTTTAATTCACTAACATAATTCTTTCTAATATAATTTTGTTCTCTTAATATAGTTTTCTTTTTTTTCTCTTTAATTTTTCTTTTATTTTCATGCATCCTCCTCCTTCTCCTCTTCCTCTTCCTCTTCCTCCTCCTCCACCTCCTCCTCTTACTCCTCCTTCTCCTCCTCCTCATTCATGGTCTGTAAACTGGTATGCGTAAATGTTAAGGAGGAGGAGGAGGAGGAAGAGGAGGAGGAGGAGGAGGAGGAGGAGGAGGAGGAGGAGCAATAACAAGACATGAACACGAGAAAATAATTACTGTCTCCACCCTCTTCTTTTTTTTTCTTTTTTTTTCTTTTTTTCTTCTTCCAATCTTACACATGAGAGTAGTTTCTAGGTGGATACAGAACTCTCCTCCTCCTCTTCCTCCTCCTCCTCCTCCTCCTTTCTTACAAAACATTTAATTTTCCTGTTCTCAGAGATTAAACGGAAGGAGGAGGAGGAGGAGGGGAGGAGGAGGAGGAGGAGGAGGAGGAAGTGGAGAAGGAGGAGGAGGAGGAGGAGGAGGAGGAAACGGGGAATCCCTCCTCTCCTTCTCCTCTCCCTCCTCCTCCTCCTCCTCCTGCCTCCTCTTAATTTTTTTTTTATAATCCTTTTGGTATTTAAGGTCATAGGATGAGAGAGAGAGAGAGAGAGAGAGAGAGAGAATGTTCAGTAGTTAACATCCACACATTAACTAAATTTTCTTTTATAAAACTCTCTCTCTCTCTCTCTCTCTCTCTCTCTCTCTCTCTCTCTCTCTCTCTCTCTCTCTCCTTGTCTTCCTCCGTCCCTTCCTCCCTCTCTTCCTTCCTTCCTTCCTTCCTTCCTTCCTTCCTCTTTCTTACTTCCCTTCTTCCTTCCTTCCCTTCTTTCCATCATCTACCTCTATTTCCTTTTCTCTTTCTTTTTTTACTTATTCTCTCTTTCCACCCTTCTATATTTCCTCCCTCTTCCTCCTCCTCCTCTTTCTCCTCTTACTCCTCTCATCTCCATTATCACCCTCTCCTTCTCCACCATCTTTACTTATTTTTCCTTCCTTCCTTACCTCCCTTTCCTCTTTCCATTCTCTTTTCTTTTCCTTCATTTTTCCCTTCTCCATCATCTTTACCTTCTTCCCACAGATTTTCTCCTCCTCCTCCCTCCTTCTCCTCCTCCCCTCCTCTTCACTTACCTATCGTCGTCACCGCCGTCATTGTGTAGTAGATGGCGTCCACCAATGACCAGGTTTCCTTCTTCGTCAGGTGTTCCATTATCAACAGCGCTGGTCCACATCCCTCCTCCACCTGGCCCATGTCGACGTGCTGTGGAGAAGGTGGTGGAGATGAGATGGCGGAGGAGTAGGAGGAGGAGGTGGAAGAGGGTGGAGGTGGAGGTGATGTGTGTTTGTGATGTGTTTGTTTGTGTGTTAAAATGTGGAGGAGGAGGAGGAGAATGAGGAGGAGGAGGAGGAGGTAATCTGTATAGAGAGTGAATGAAATAAGAAGGAAAAGATGGAGGAGAGGAAAAAAAAGAAAGGAAAGAGGAAAGGGAGGTAAGGAAGAGAGAAAAAAGGAGAGAAAAAGACGAAGGAGAAGGTGATAATATAGAAGAGAGGAGGAGGAGGAGGAGAAAAGAAGGAAAAGGGAAGCATGGAAGGGGAGGAAAAGGGAAGAAAAAGATGGGTGAAGGGAGTGTGTGTGTGTGTGTGTGTGTGTGTGTGTGTGTGTGTGTGTGTGTGTGTGTGTGTGTGTGTGTGTGTTTTGTCTAGTCTGGTTTTTATGTGAATAGATAAGTGCGTGTGTTTGTTTGTTTTAGTTATTTTGAGATTCTCTCTCTCTCTCTCTCTCTCTCTCTCTCTCTCTCTCTCTCTCTCTCTCTCTCTCTCTCTCTCTCTCTCTCTCTCTCTCTCTCTCTCTCTCAATCAGTTTTTCCTTCCTTCCTTCCTTTCTTCATTCATTAATTCAT
>NC_066569.1:4419516-4427016 GCF_024679095.1 Eriocheir sinensis | reverse complement strand
GTAATATTTGTTTTGTTTTGAGGTAATTTTTATACTTTTTTCTTCTTCTTTCTATTCAGTGATGCAGACGTTTATAAGTTGTTGTTGTTATGCCCTGTTCTTTTTAGGCCATGGTTGTGCCTCACTGATCAACTTCTTTATTAATTTATTTATTCTCTCACTTATTAATTTATTTACTCACTTAGTAACGTATTCATTTATTTGCATCTTTGTTTATTTATTTATTTGTTTCATCACTTATTAACTCATAAAATAATTAATGTATTTACTTATTTATTTACTTATTCACTTATATATTCACTCCGTTTCCCTTCGCTCTCTTCTCCTGCCCTCTCTTTTCTTCCCCTCTCCTCGCCCCTCTCTTCCAATACGCTCCCTTCCCCTCTTTCCTTCCCCTCTCGCCACCAACTCCCAACCCACATCACATTTATCTATCTACGTAAAAACAGGTTATTTCTCTTTGAAGGCGAAATAAAAACCTAAATTACATTATGTCACAAAATAAATCATAAACTTATAAATAAATAGAGAAACGGGAAAAAAGTCTCACAGATATCCATTTCTCGCTATCATATATCAAGGTACGAATGGTAATAATAATGGTAATAATAGTGATAATGATGATCATAGAAATAATGATAAGAAGAAAAAAAAAGAATATGAAAAATTGGAATAAAACAAAACACACACACACACACACACACACACACACACACACACACACACACACACACACACACACACACACACACACACACACACACACACCACGGAAAATCATTATATATGCTTTTTCTCACGCACACGTCATCCGCACAATTACACACACACACACACACACACACACACACACACACACACACACACACACACACACACACGAAACTTGAAACCTAAACACACGCAATGCAAGTCGCTTCTTCCTCCTCCTCCTCCTCCTCCTCCTCCTCCTCCTCTTTCTCTTCCTCTTCCTCCTCCTCCTCATCGTCGTGCAACAAAGCTATCATTATCTCATCCATGCAAAGTAACAATTTGTATGTGCATGTGTGTGTGTGTGTGTGTGTGTGTGTGTGTGTGTGTGTGTGCGCGTGCGTATTGGCGCAATATCTATATCGTCCTTGATTCCATACCAGAAAAACTAGAAAATTGCCTAACAAAAGCTATTATTGGCTTTGTCACTGAGAGAGAGAGAGAGGGGAGGAGAAAACATGGAGAAAGACAAAATGAAGGCAAAAAGAAAGAAGGAAAAAGGAAAGAGGCAAGGAAGAAAAGAAAAAAAACATGAAGTAAAACTAAGAAAAAGAAAAAGTAAGAATACGAAAGAGAAAAAAAGGAAAAAAAAACGAAACCATGATAATGAGAGAGAGAGAGAGAGAGAGAGAGAGAGAGAGAGAGAGAGAGAGAGAGAGAGAGAGAGAGAGAGAGAGAAAAAAAGAGAAGAAACAAGAAGAAAAAAGAAAAGAAAAAAAAAGGGAAAAAGAAAAAAAAGAAGAAAAAAACATGATAACGAGAGAGAGAGAGGAGAAAACATGGAGAAATACAGAATGAAGGAAAAAAAAAAAGAAAAAGGAAAGAAGCAAGGAAGAAAAGAAAAAACCCCATGAAGTAAAACTTAAGAAAAAGAAAAGGAAAGAATATGAAAGAAAAAAAAATGAAACCATGATAACGAGAGAGAGAGAGAGAGAGAGAGAGAGAGAGAGAGATGGGTGACAGGTCTGGTTATGCAACGCCAACAAGACAATGAGAGAATAAAATTATGACGTGAGAAGAATGTAATATAAATAAAGTATTCAGCGAGAAGAAAATCAAGAAGACAACGAATAAAGGAGAAGAAAATTATTATACGAGAAGACTGAATAAACAAACAATAAAAAATAGTAGGCAAGAAGACAATGAATAAGGAAGAAAACAATGAATAAAGAAGAAAAAAATAATAAGCAAGAAGACAAGGAATAAACAAGAAAAAAATAATAAGCAAGAAGAAAACAATTATGCAAGAAGACAAAGAATAAGCAAGAAGACAATGAATAAAGAAGAAAAAATATTAAACAAGAAGACAAGGAATAAACAAGAAGAAAACAATTATTCAAGAAAACAATATTGAGCGAAACGAAAAAAAACAAAGAAGAAAAGGAGAAGACAGATGAAACAACAAAACATTTTCCTTAGACTTCCAGGTGTGTCGTGAATCCGTGAGAAAGTGACGTCAGGTATTTGGACAGGTATCGAGATATTTTTTTTAAGTAGTTTGGACATTGAACATTTTTTTAACCATTTCAATTTTTTAAGACTGTGAAGATATTTTTAAGACATTTAGTTTGATTTTTTGGCCATTTATCGAATCATTTTTAGACTTGTAGACATTCCTGGTAAATTTAGACATTTTTCGAAACATTTTAGACATTCCGACAATTTTTAGACATTCAGTGAAATTTTTTTTAAGACATTTTGATTTTTTACCCATTTATTTAATCATTTTTAGACATGTAGACATTCCTGTTAAATTTAGACATTTTTCGAAACATTTTAGACGTTCCGACATTTTTTAGACATTCAGATAAAAAAAAAGACATTTTTCCAATAACGTGAGATTTGAAACTGAGGAAAAGGAGGAGGCTACTGCGTTCATTAGGCGACATTAGCTGTACGTTTTTTCCTTGAGTTGTCCCTTTCATTGTGACGGAGAATGTTACTGAAACACTATATCAGGGTAGACTTAATGTTACCTTTCTATTACCTGCATACATATAGTTGTAAGTGTCTTTCTGTCTTTCTATTTATCTTTTCCTATCTTGTTTTCTTTTCCTTTTTCTTCTTCCTCCCTTTCCCTCTTTTTCTTCCCTTCTATGGTAATTCTTTCTTTCCTTATGTCTTCCTTTCTTTTAACATTGCCTTTCTTTTATTTATTTTTTCTAGCTCTTGCCTTTTTTTATCCATTTTCTTCTTCCTCCCTTCATTCTTTTCTTCTTTTTTCCTTCTTTTGTAATGATTGCCTTCCTTTCCAATATCATTCTGTCTTTCTTTCTACTCTTTCTATCTCTCTTGTTGTGTTCTTATTCCTATTTCTTCTTCCTCCTTCTTCCCCTCATTCCTATTTTCTTTCTTTCTTTCTTTTGTTCTCTTTCGTTAATTACCTTAAAACAAACAAAGAAACAAACAATCAAGCAAGAAAGTACACCCCTGCAACAGCTACAGTAAACACTTAGCAACACGAACAACTAAACAGAGATCGTAAAGAAAATGGGATACATAAAGGGTAGTTGAGGCCCATTAGGAAGATGCAGCAATTGAAGGGGTAACTACGCTGCTAAAAGGGTAAGGGAGATAAATAAAGGGGAAGGGAGGGACAATGGGAAGGGAGAGAAGGGAAGTGTGAGTCAGGGAGAAAGAGAGGGAGAGGGAAGCGTAGAAAAGAGACGGGAGAGAGGGGAAAGAGTTGGAAAGGGAGAAAGGAAGGGAGAATAAGATTTTACATAGATTTACATAGATAATCAGACTAGGTGGTCTGTCCTTAAACCTAAGTGATTCTACATTAATCAGAAGGCTCCAAAACGATGCATTTCAACTCTAGTTGATATTAAGTTGAAGGAAGTGACGATCGAGGTTGTTTTTGAAGGAGTCAGTCGTGTTACACTGGACCACTGACGGTGGGAGCTTATTCCATTCTCGCACTACAACGTTCGTGAAGAAAAATTTGGTGCAGTCTGAATTTACTTGTCTACATTTGAGTTTTACGCCATTGTTCCTCGTACGCAGTGTCATCGATCATAAACAATGTTGATCTGTCTGCATTCGTGAAACCATTAAGTATTTTAAAACATTCGATCAGTTTTCCTCGGAGGCGACGTTTCTCGAGAGAGAACATGTTAAGGGTGGAAAGCCTTTCTTCGTAAGATTTGTTGCGCAAGGAAGGGATAATTTTTGTTGCCCGACGCTGAACACCTTCTAATTTAGCAATGTCCTTTGCATGGTGGGGAGACCAAAACTGTACCGCATATTCCAAGTGGGGTGTGACTAAACTATTCTAGAGTGGAAGTATCACATCTTTATTCTTGAATAAAAAGTTTCTTTTAATGAAGCCCAACATTCTGTTCGCTTTATTTGCTGCATCGATGCATTGCTGTGAGAATTTGAGGTTTGACGCGATTTTGACTCCCAAGTCCTTAACGCATTGAACGCTTTTGAGTTGAACGCCGCGCATTTCGTAATCGAACTTCTTATTCCTTGTTCCAACTTGAAGGACCTGGCACGTGTCTACGTTAAAGGGCATCTCCCATCTATCAGACCAAGCTGAAATTTTGTGCAAATCCTCTTGGAGGCTTTGCCTGTCTTCGTCAGTGTGAACCGAGTTACCAATCTTTGTGTCGTCTTCAAATTTACTAATGCGATTATTGAGTCCAACATCCACATCGTTGATGTAAATAATGAAGAGCACTGGGCCAAGAACCGAGCCCTGAGGGACGCCACTAGTGACCGGCGCCCACTCTGAGTTAAATCCGTCAATCACCACTTTTTGTTGTCTGTTGCTCAACCAGTTCGCGATCCATTGGTGTACTTGACCGTCAATACCTATTTGCTTAAATTTGTAAAGTAATTTATGATGTGGGACTTTATCAAACGCTTTCTGGAATTCAAGATAGACTACGTCCAGTAATTTGGTTACGTCATAAACCGTGAAGAGGTCGTTATAAAAGGTTAATAGGTTTGATAGGCAGGATCTTTTGTTACGGAAGCCGTGTTGTGAGTCCCCAATTAATGAGTGGCTTTCAAGGTAACTCACAATTTTGTCTCTAATTATGTTCTCAAGTAGCTTACCTACAACCGAAGTTAGACTAATGGGCCTGTAATTACCTGGTACTTTTTTGTCTCCTTTCTTAAAAATCGGTGTTACGTTAGCCTTTTTCCAATCCGAAGGGACGATGCCTTGTCGCAAGGACATATTGAATACGGTTGTGAGGGGGGAGACTATTTCGCTCTTTGTTTCTTTGAGCAGAGTAGGATATACTTTGTCAGGTCCAGGACTTTTATTTGTTTTAAGTGATTGGAGGGCTTTCAAGACTTCATCGGTTGTTATTTCAAAGGTAGGCAATGCATGCTCGGGATTTACATTAGTACTGGTGTTGGTGGTAGTGATGGGAGGACTGTTAGTATTAAACACCGAGGAAAAGTAATTGTTTAATAGGTTTGCAACGTGTTGGCTGTCAGTCAGTCAGAAGGGTAGAAAACTGAGGGAAGAAGGGAAGGGGGAAAGAAAGGGAGAAGGAAATGAAGAGAGGAATATAAGGAAAAAGGAAGAAAAGGAGAAAGAAAAAGAGGGTAAAGAAGGTGAGAAGAGGGGAAGGGAAATAAGTGGAAGGGAAAGGGGAAAATAAGGTAGGAGGAAGAGGAAGGAAGATTAGAGGAAAGGGTCTCTCTCTCTCTCTCTCTCTCTCTCTCTCTCTCTCTCTCTCTCTCTCTCTCTCTCTCTCTCTCTCTCTCTACTAGTCTATTTTCATATTTTTTCTTGTTCTACTTCTTCGTTTCTTTCCTCCTCCTCTTCCTCCTCCTCCTCTCCCTCCTCCTCCTCCTCCTCGTCTCTCATTCTCCACTTCCTCCTCCTCTTCTCACTGTCCTCCATTATTCTCCTCTCCGTCCTACTTCCCTCTCTCTCTCTCTCTCTAATCACAGTTAACACACTTCTTCGCCTTCCTTTGCATTCATAAACTGGTAATTGTATTTCTTTCTTTCTTTCTCTCTTATTTTTCTTTCTTTTTATATCTTTCTTTTTGTCATCTTGTAAATCCTTTCTCTCCTTCCTCCTTTTTTCTCTTTTTTTTTCTTTCTTATTTCTTGCTTTTTCTTTCATCCGTTCTTTATCATTATCTTTCTATTTACCCTTTCCTTTATATACATTTTCTTGTCCTTTTAAATTATCTCCTCCCTTTTTCTGTTTTTTCTTTCTTCTTTCTTTCTTTCTGGTTATTAGTGCAAAGAAAGCTGCAACGGATAGAGAAAGAAGGAAGTGAAGGAAGGAATGAAGGAAGTGAATGAAGAAAGGGAAGTGAAGGAATGAAGGAAGGAAAGGAAAGGAAGGAAGGGAAGTGAAGGAAGGAAGGAAAGAAGGAAGGAAAGAAAGAAAATCAGAATATCGTTTAGTAATTTGTATAAGGGATAATTTTTCTGCTCCTCCACCTCCTCCTCCTCCTCCTCCTCCTCTTCGTCTTCCTCCTCATTTCTCATGCTTGCTCACTGACATCCATATCCTCCCCTCCTTGTCCTATGCATCCTCCTCCTCCTCCTCCTCCTCTTCCTTGTGTCATCTCCGTATCCCATCAGTTTCATTACTCTATCCTCTCCTCTTCCTTCTTTACCCCCTTCCTCCTCCTCCTCCTCCTCCCCTCTTCCTTCCCTCTCTCATCCCCCTTTCCTCTCCCCTCTCCTTCCTTCTTCTCAACTGCATGCATCCCTACTTCCTCCTCCTCCTCCTCCTCTTCCTCCTCCTCCTCCTCCTCCTCTTCCCCTTTCCTCTTCATCTTTTTTCTTTCTCTTTTTCTTCTCCTTTCCTTTCCCCTTCTCCATGTTATCCCTTTTCTTCCCTTCTCTTTCCTTCCCTCTCTTTCTTTCCTCCATTTTCCTCCCCTCTCTTTCCCTCTCCATCCTCTCTTTTTTCTCTCCCCTTTCCTTTCTTCCCCTTCTTTCCTCCCTTCCTCTCCTCCCTTCCACTTGTTCTCAATGCACCCTTCTTCTCCCCTTCCCCTTCCCTCTCCCCTCCTCCCCTCCCCTTTCTCCTCTCCCCTCTCTCTTCCCATATAAGTAAACAGCTCACATTCCTCTGTCTATAACCACCATCATCACTAGCACCATCACCACTCCCTCTCCCCCTCCCCTCCTCTTCCCCTCCCCTCCTCTTCCCCTTTCTTCCCCTCTCTCACCCATATCAATTTCCTTATACTTAAAAACAGGCTAATTTTTGTCTTCCTTTCCTTCCCTTCTTTCCTTCTGTTTCTTCTCTTCCCCTCCTTCTATTTCATTTCTTCCCCTTTCCCTCTTTTCCCTTTCTCTTCCTCCCCCCCTCTTTCTCCTTCTCTTCTTTCCTCCTTCCTTTCTGTTCTTTCTCTGTATTCCTTCTCCTCCTCCTCCTCCTCCTCCTCCTCCTCCCCCCCTCTTTCTTCTGATATCGCCTTCCATACAGATCAGGTTATTGCCCCATCCCTTCCCCTCTCAACCCCCTTCCCCTCCTCTTCCCGTTCCCTTCCCCTCTCAACCCCCTCCCCCTTGTCTTCCCTCCCCTTCTCCTTCTCTCTTCTTTTTCTCTCTTTCCCTCCCCGTATTTATATCTCCTTCCAGGTTCTCTCTCCCTTCCCTTTCCCCTTCCTTCCGCCTCTCCTTCCCTTCCTTTCCCTTCCCTTCCCTTCCCTTTCCTTCCCTTCTCCTCTCCCTTCCATTCCCTTCATTTCCTTTCCCTGCCCTTCCTTCTCCCCTTCCCCTACTGCTATTTCTTGCCGTTCACTTAAGTCTCCC
>NC_066569.1:4387016-4417016 GCF_024679095.1 Eriocheir sinensis | reverse complement strand
AACCTTTGGGTATTTTCCAGTGAGAGAGAGAGAGAGAGAGAGGATGTCAGATTTTTAGAAAGATAATGATAATCGTTTGACATTGAAATGAGAGAGAGAGAGAGATCATATACATGTTGCCAATAGGAAAGAAAATACACAAGGGTACACACACACACACACACACACACACACACACACACACACACACACACACACACATGAAGTAATAATTAGCATCGTGTGTGTGTATATGTGTGTGTGTGTGTGTGTGTGTGTGTGTGTGTGTGTGTGTGTGTCCAAGTTTGATAATAATTGGAAAAAAATATATGATTAAGAACATATAATTATAATATTTGCGGCATTAAACGTTTAGGTCGAGAGAGAGAGAGTGCTGCGTTACACCAACCTCTTATCTCTCTCTCTCTCTCTCTCTCTCTTATATCACAACCTTATGTAACATAGTTGAGACAAAGATCTTTTCATTAGTATGGGACAAAGAGTGACGGAGGGAGAGAATGTGTATGGGGCTAGATTCATAATTGATGGAGGGAATGGGGTAGGGAGATAAGGGGAAGAAAGAGGGAAGAGGAGAGAAGAATGGAAGAAGGGAAGGGAGATTATGTAAGAGAGAGAGAGAGAGAGAGACGTAAAAAAAGGAAGGAATTAGGGGAAGAGAAATGGAGGAAGAAAGGAAGGGAGGGAAGAAGAATAGCGAAAATGAAAGGAAGGAGAAAGGAAAAAGAGAAGAAAGAAAAGAGAAGGTACAGAAAGAATAGGAAACAAAATATAGAAGAAAGAACGAGAGAAAAAGAGAGTGGGGAAGGAGGGAGGGGAAGATAAAGAGGAAATAAAGGGGAATAAGAAAAGGAAGAAAAACTACATAAAAGGGGAGAGAATGGGAAAAATAAAAGAGGAAGAAGATAAAGAAGGGAGTGGAAGGGATATAGAAAATAGAAAGGAAGAAGAGGGAATGATAAAGAATGGAAAAAAAATGGAGATAGAGATGGAGAGGGAGAAAAGGAGGGAGATAAGATAGAAAGAGGAGGATGGGAAGGGGCGACGAAGAAGAAGAGGGAAAATTTAAGAGAGAGAGAGAGAGAGAGGTAGTGGAATAAAGATTAATTATCTGCAGGTGTTGTATTAGAGAGAGAGTGTGTACAAGAAAACGACAGAAAAGTAAATATAAAGAAAAAGTAAAGAAGATGAAATGAGGAAGGAGGAGGAGGAGAAAGAGGAGGAGAGGAGAGCAGTGAACCCAAGCACCCATATGTACACTCACACACACACACGCACACACACACACACACACACACACACACACACACACACGCACACACACATGGATCACCTTTTCTTTTTAACTTGAAAATATATTGTATAACTCCTCTTCCTCCTCCTCCTCCTCTACCTCTTACTATATCTTCATTTTGCTTTGACACCACCATCACCAGTATCTCCTCCTCCTCCTCCTCTTTCTCCTCCTCCTTTTCCTCTTCTACCAAACTCCTTTTGAGATGATCCGACCTTGAAGATTTGGGATGTCATGCAGGAGGAGGAGGAGGAGGAGGAGGAAGAAGAAGAAGAAGAAGAAGAAGACATCGCTGTATTTAAATGTTTCCATGTTTCTCATAAATATTTTTCTTCCTTTAACTTTTTATTATTTTTTTCTTCTCAGTAATTGTTTGTGTATCTGTTTGTGTGTTTGTACGTTAGTCAGATTTTCTTTTCCTTATTATTTTTCGTTTTTTTTCTTCTCTTCTCCTCTTCTTCTTCCTCCTACTCCTCCTCCTCTTCTTCCTCAATCTCTTCTTCCTCCTTTATCTCTTATCTGTCTTACTCGAGGAGAAGGAATATTGCAATCTCTCTCTCTCTCTCTCTCTCTCTCTCTCTCTCTCTCTCTCTCTCTCTCTCTCTCTCTCTCTCTCTCTCTCTCTCTCTCTCTCGGAAATATGTGCTTATAAATAGGAAATTCTGCAATGATAGAGAGAGAGAGAGAGATTAAACAAAACAAACAACAACAAAAAAGAAAAAATGAATCAGAAATAAGAACGAAGAAAAAAATATCACACACACACACACACACACACACACACACACACACACACACACACGATTATGTATGTGACTGCATCTTACATAAATAGCGAATGAGATGAATAACAAAGAGGAGGAGGAGGAGGAGGAGGAGGAAGAGGAGGAGGAGTTGATTAATCTTCACCGCCTAACGTCTTCCTTACCTCCCTTTCTCCTCCTCTATCTTATCCTTCCTCCTCCTCCTCCTCTTCCTCCGTCATTTCTTCGCTTCTCTCCTCCTTGCTCCCTTCTTTCCCTTATCTTATCTGCTTCCTCTCTTCTCTTCCACCTCTTCTCTCTCGTTCCTCTCACCCTCCCTTTATATCTTCCCTTCCCTTCTTCCTCCCTTCTTTTTCTACCTTATGTTTCTCCCTTTACTCCCTTCATTCACATTTCTTTCCCTTCATCATTCAATTTACTCCCTCCTTACTTCCTCTCTCCCTACCCTTCCTTCCTTTGTTTTCTCCTCTCCTCTTCTTCCTTTTCCTCCTCCTGTTCCTCCCTTCCTTTCCTCTCTTTCACTCTTTCTCTCCTTCTCTCCCTCTTTTCTTTCTCTCTCAATTCCCTTACTCACTTACGTTCTTCTCTTACTTAAATAAGATAAATAATAAATAAAATAAATAAAATAAATCAAATTCACCCGCTCCACTATCAGACTGGGGCCATTCAAGAGATCCCTCAAACACCTCCTCTTCCTTCTGTTCCTCCCTCCTCTCCTCCTCCTCCTCCTCCTCCTCCTCCTCCTCCTCGCGGTTACCTGTTCGTATTAGTAATTTGTGCAGGAACACCTTAGCATATTTACCTGTCGCTTTAATTTCACAGTAGAGAGAGAGAGAGAGAGAGAGAGAGAGAGAGAGAGATTCTGAATAGTAAATAAGAGAGGAACTTTTTTTTTAGTTAAACAAAAAATAAGAAGAGAAAGAAAAAAAGAAAAAGTAAAGAATGGAGAGAAAAAAACGAAGAAAAGGAGTGAAATAAATACAAAGGGAAAGAAACAACGAATATACAGAGAGAGAGAGAGAGAGAGAGAAAACACAGTGCCCTCTCATCTATTATCTCTCATATCTCTTACGCTGTGATTTCTTGTCGAGTTAGCAACAAAAAAAAAAAAATGACGTTTCATCTTTCCTTCTTCTATGCCCTTCCCTTCTTCCCCTTTCTCTTCGTCCTCTTCCTCTTCTTCCCATCACTTTTTCCCCCTCCTCTTCTTCCCCCTTCCCTTCTCTTTTCCTCTTTCCCTCTTCTTTCCCCCTCCCCTTCCCTTCTTCTCTCCTCCATCTGTACCTTTTCCCTTCTTCATCCACTTCCTCTTCTTCCCATCACCCATCCCCTTTCTCTTCTGCTCTTCTTCCCTTCTTCTCTTCCCCTCTTCTACCTCCCTTCCCTTCCTTTATCTCCCTTCTTTCTCACCTTCCTTCTTCTTCCCCTTCCTCTTCTTCCCATCACCCATTCCCCTCCTTTTCTCTTCTTCCCTTCTTATGCCCCCTCTCCCCTTCTCTGTCCCCTTCCTCCCTTTCCTTCCCTTCCTCACCTATGCACTTCCCTTCCCCCTCTCTTCCCCTTCCAGTTCTTCCCATCACCCATTCCCTTCTCTTCTTCCCCCCTTCCCCTTCTTTGCCTCCCTTTCATTCCCCTCCCCTTCTTCTTCCCTTCTTCATCTATGCCCTTCCTCTCCCCGTTCTTCCCCTACCCAGTTCCCCTCTTCTCCTATCCCCTCCTCTTCCTCCCTTCCTCCCTCCCTCTACCATTCCTCTTCCTTTCTCTCCCCTACCTCCATCACCACTTTCTCCCCCCTTCTTCCCTTTCCTATTCTTCCCATCCCTTCTTTAACCTCTCCTCCCCTTTCTGCCCCTCTTCTTATTCTCTGTCCTCTTCCTCCCTTCCACTTCTCCCCATTCCCTTCATTTCTCCTCTCCCCTTCCCCCATCACCGCTTCCCCCCCCTTTCTTCTCTTTCCTATTCTTCCCATCACTTATTCTCCCCTTCTCTACCTCCCCCCCCATTTCCCTTCTGTCTCCCTTCTCTTCCTTTGTTCCCCTTCTTTCTCCCTTCTCCTCCCCCATCACCACCTTCCCCATCCCATCCCCTCTTCACTCTTCCCCTTACTATTCTTCCCATCACTTATTCTCCCATTTTCTACCCCCCTCCCAATCTCTGCCCTCCTTCCCTTCCTTTGTGTCCCTTCTTTCTTCCCCTTCCCTTCTCCTCCCCCATCACCACCTTCCCCATCCCATCCCCCCCTTCACTCTTCCCCTTACTATTCTTCCCATCACTTATTCTCCCATTTTCTACCCCCCTCCCAATCTCTGCCCTCCTTTCCTTCTTTTGTGTCCCTTCTCTCTCCCCCTTTCCTTCCCCTCCCCCCGTCCCCCATAACCCCCAATCCCATGCCATCACGCCCATCACCATTGCCTTACCCCTCACGTTCCAGACACCAAACGGAGGTGATCTGGATCCAACCCGTTCAACACCAGCACTGTCACCACCACCAGTACCAGTCTCCACCAAAATACAATTACCACCACTGCAGTCACCATCTTCACCACCACCACCACCACCACCACTGTCACCACCAGTACCAGTCTCCACCATAAATACAATTAGCACCACTGCAATCACCATCTTCACCACCACCACCACCACTGTCACCACCATAAATGCAATCACTACCACTACAGTTGCTACCTTCACCACCACCACCACCACCACCACAGTCACCACCTTCACCACCACCAGCACTGTCACCACCATAAATACAATCACCACTACCACTGCAGTCACCACCTTCACCACCACCACCACTACAGTCACCACCTTCACCACCACCACCACCACCACAGTCACCACCATAAATACAGTCACCACCAATTCAGTTACTACCTTCACTACCACCACCACCACCATCACCACCATCATAAAAAACACACCACGATCACCAGAATCAATACCAACACCACAATCATCACCACCACCACTATGACGTAACCTAACCTTGTTTCGTCTAATCTAACCTCCACAAAAAAAAACAATGTAATATAGAGATTGACATGATAATCATTTTTTTTTCAAACCGTGTCATCCGCCACTGGAACAAGCTCCCTGCAGAATTAGCCAGTGCGAAAACCATCAAATTCTATGAAAATCGAATCGAATGCTACTTTTTTTGCGGCAGGAGTGAACTGAGGTGTTAGGGTGAGAGAGAGAATTATATAAAGGAATTAGACTGAAACGGGTAAGGTTAGTGTCAAATATCACTGCGAAAATAACACACACACACACACACACACACACACACACACACACACACACACACACACACACACACACACGTACCTCAGGTCACTTCCTAATCAGAATCATTTTGGTTTCATAAAGGTAGAAGGAAGTGGAGCAGGAAAAGGAGGAGGAGGAACACAAAGCAACACAAAGGAAGAACAAACAACAGCAGACCTGTTGGTCCTTACGAGGCTGTTTGTGATAAGCTATGGAGGAATACATAGGAATACATAGGAAGAACAGACACTAGAAGACCTATCGGTCTATGGCTAGGGTGTCTGTTTACTACCGCTACTACTAATAATCTACGTGTGGTAGAGCAGGACAGAATAGATGAAGGAGGAAGAGGAGGAGGTGGAAAAATGAAAGGGGGGGGGGGGAAACAGTAGCAGGAAGGAAGGAAGGAAAGAATGGAGGAAGGAAAAAAAGGAGAAGGAGGAGGTGGAGGTGCAAGAGGAAAATAAAGAGAAAAATGAAATGTTATGGAAAAAAGTAAAATGTAATTAATTCATTTTTTTTTAGTTTTTTTCTTTTATTCTTTTTTTCTCCTCCTCCGTTCTTTAACATTCATAAATGATTGACACCATATCAAAACACACACACACAAAAAAAACCCCATAAATAACAGTCCTACCCTCGTCACGTACAGACAGACGCACATGCATACATACATACATAGAAACGTTCACACCCCTGCCGCTTTCATCCCCCTTACACACACACAAACACACACACACACACACACACATACAAAACACGTGCACACTTACACCACGGCCATCCCTGCATACACATGACCGTATTCTCGTGTACTCTTGACAGACCTTCATCCGCACACGGTGTCATGTAGTGCACACACACACACACACACACACACACACACACACACACACACACACACCACCGTGCAAATGTTTATGAAGGGGAGAAAGGAGGGGTAGCAGGAGGAGGAGGAGGAGGAGGAAGAGGAAAAAAGAAAAAAAGAAAAAGGAAAAAGTAGTAGGAAGAAAGGAAGGATTGGAAGAAGAAAAAAGAGGAGGGAAAGAAGGAGGAGGAGGAGGAGGAAGAAGAAGAAATAAGGAGTAGAAGGAAACATGAAAACCTGGACGAGCAGGCATCAGAAAGCGTCTATTGGCTCATTTTGAGGCCATCTGCATTTAGTGATTCAATCAGTCCGTCAGCCACAGGAGTGATCTACGGAAAGGATCAAAGCACCTTTGTACGTACTCGTGGATACGTTTAGTTTACTCCCGACGCAGCAAAGTCACGGTCAATGCGATTCTTAGGCTAGGTTCACACGAGACACTTTAGTGGTCAGTGGCCACCACAAAAAATGGTCGCCACGAAAAATGGTGGGTAGGTGCACTATGCACACGAGCCACTCGGTGGCAGCCACTAATGAGGTCAGCACGTGGGGTTATGGATCTCGTAGAGGCAGCAGCTGTCTGTGCTCTCTTGGCAAAAAGCGCTGAAGAAAGTACTGCCATTGGTTCCCCCCATATATACTTAGCAACAGACTACTGCGTGTAGCATTCCACACATTATTTACACAGTTAAAAGAACACGATATTTTTTTTACTACTTCAGGAGGTCACAGGATAGGTTTAATCATCTTATGACAATAACTGGTCCACGTATAACACGGCAGGACATCAACATGAGGAATTGTGTCCCAGTAGAAGAGAGACTTGCGGTAATTTTAATATAAGACTGAACATGAAGAATATTAAGTCACATTAGATGTAATTTATTGACATAATTCAGCAGTCTTTGCGGTTACATAACATTTTCCCCTTTCTACTTCCGGGTAAATAAAACTACCACATTCAGTAATTAATCCATACCAGAATCAATTAATATGCAAAACTGTGAAACGAAATGAAACATTAGTTCTGAAAGCATATAAGAGCTTATCCATTATATCCTGAACACAAGTTATGCGTGGTCATACTTATACATCATTATGACAGTTAAAATTCAGGTGTTCAAGTGTCAAGACAGGGAAAGCGGCGGGTGGCAGGGTGGTGGCCACCGATAGTGGCTCGTGTGCACGCTGCCATTTGAAACAACGGTATCTATCCCTGGCCACAGTGGCCGCCACAGTGGCCACCGATAGTGGCTCGTGTGCACGCTGCCATTTGAAACAACGGTATCTATCGCCGGCCACTGTGGCCGCCACAGTGGCGTGGTCGGAAAATGGCTCCGTCCGCCACAACTCGCCACTGTTTTGTGGCGGCTACAAAAAAGTGGCCCGTGTGCATGCACCCATAGAGATGTGTGTGTTCTATTTTGACCATTATTTTGTGGCGGCCACTGGCCACTAAAAAGTGGCTCGTGTGAATCCAGCCTTAAAGGAGTTGATCGTTTCCGCACTAACCACTCCTGCAGGAAGGCTGTTCCAGTGGCGGCCGACCCTGTTCGAGAAATAATTCCTGCCGATCATCTCTTTGAGGAGAGAACTGATACAAGTCTTAAAGTACCTGAATAAGTTCAGTAACGTCGATTACTCCCAGAGAAGGAGGAGAAGGAGGATGAAGAGGAACACAAAGAAACACAAAGTAAGAACAAACAACAGCAGACCTGCTGGTCCTTACGAGGCTGATTGTGACAAGCTACACTAACTGTCTAATCAAAGGTGGAAGATGCTGGATAGCAAGGGCGAAGGCTCCCCCCCCCCCCCCCCATCCCTCCAGCCAAAGCCGGCAGGATAGGAAAAAGAACCATGCAGCATGGAAAAACTGCATGGATATTATGTAGGAAAGAGGAAAGACCTACCACTACTGCTCCCACTAACCGGCGATAAAAACGGATAAGGACACCAGTATTCGAAAGAACTTAATGTTATTACGACAATGAGTAATTTCTTAGTTGTTGGTTGGATTCAAAATACTTGTCTAATCTATTCTTGAAGGCCGTAACTGTTGTACTATCAACGACATCACGGGGTAGAAAGTTCCAAACATTAACAACTCGATTGAAGAAGAAGTGTTTAGCTTCGTGCTACGAGAATCTTTTACCACATCTTGAAATTGTGATTTCTTCTTGTTCTATTTGATCGATCAATTGTAAAGTAATCTTCCGCATTAATATCACTGAATCCTTTAAACATTTTAAACACTTCTATTAGATCGCCTCGCATTTTTCCTTTTGATAGGCTGAATAAATTTACATCTTTAAGCCTTTGTTCATACGATAAATTTCTCAACCTACGAATAATATTTGTTACTCTTCGTTGAACCCGTTCCAACTTTTCTGTCTTTTCTGTAATAGGGAGACCAAAACTGTACACAGTACTCTAGATGGGGTCGAACCACGAATTATACAGTTTTGATATTACTTTCTCCTATTTATTATTAAAGACTCGTCCGATGAAGCCGACCAATTTGTTTGCAGTTATAACTGCCTCTGAACAATGCTGACTGGGCTTTAAATCGCTTGATATAGTGATTCCAAGATCCTTTTCTTTACTTATTGCAGAAAGTTGTTGGCCTTTCATTACGTACCGAACGCGACTGTTATTTTTTCCGATGTGTAACACTTTACATTTGTCAACGTTAAATTTAATTTGCCATTGATTGGCCGAACGTGCAAGTCGATCTAAATTTGATTGTAAAGCTTATTCGTCGAGTGTCGTAGTTACCTTACTAGCAATTTTTGTGTCATCAGCAAATTTTGATACTTTGCAAGTGAGCCCATCATCGATATCATTAACATAAATTAAGAAGAGCATGGGGCCAAGCACTGATCCTTGAGGTACGCCGCTTCTGACATCGAACCAGTTTGATGTGACACCGTTTAGAACTACTCTCTGTTTCCGCTCAGAGAGCCAGTCCACAAGCCAGTTGTGAGGAGGGGGATTAGGAGCAAACTTAGGAGGAGTTGGAGGAGGAGGAGGAGAAGGAGGAGAGGGGTGGGGGGGGACACGGGTACGTAAAGTCACAGAGGTGAGTCAGCAGGTGGCGCGGCAAGGTTACCTGCTTGGCAACGATCTCTTAATGAGCCGACTGTATTAACCTGCCTCTCGTCACCCCCCACCCCCACCCTCGCCCAACTCCTCTCAGTTTCATTCTCTGTTTTATTTCTATTTGTTTCTATTTGTATTTCATTTGTTTGTGCTTCAGTTATGTATACTTATTTCTGTTTATTTTTATACGTCTATTTTTTTCATATCCTTTTTCATTTCCATTTATTTCATTGCTGCTGTTGTTTTCTTTCTTTAGTTCGTCCTTTTTATTATTTTCATTTATTTTCTTTGTTTCGATTTTGCTTTTTTTTCCATTTTATATTCGCTTTTCATTTTTCTAGGGTGGTGTGAAGTGATGATTTATAAAGGAGGAGGAGGAGGTGCAAGTGGAGAGGGAGGAGGCGGAGGAGGAGGTGGAGAGGAGAGGAGTTTGGAGAAGAGGCAAAAAGTTGAACAATTAAGGAAAACATTTGCAAAGATGGAGGAGGAGGAGGAGGATACAAAATATAGGTGACCAAAGGAGAGAAGAGGAGGAGAGGAGGGAGGAGAAAGGGAGAAGTGCTGAAAAGGGGTGAAGGACGGTGAGAGGGAGAGGAGGAGGAGGAAGAGGAGGCAACGATTATTATACGTGAATGCTACTCGCTTATTGTACGTGTGTATGTATGTATGTATGTATGTGTGCTTCATTACAACGCTGCTTCTATTTTATTAATCTTCTGTTTATTATCTGTTTTATTTATTATCTGCTTTATTACAATGCTATTTATGCTTGTATGTGGTAAGTAGAGTCTTCACGCTGTCCCACTCAAGTAACTCAAAATTACTGAGAGAATCTAAACATGACCTAACTGATATAAAACTCGGCCTATACATTATGATATACTTATAATTATGTTTTATTTATTTATTTATTTATTTATTTATTTTTTTTTTTTTATAATTTTTGCAAGACCCTCCAGCGATTCTCAGACTCGCGACCCTCACTTGCGGAACTACTGACTTAAAGGAAACTGAAGGAAGGGAAAGGGAAGGGGAGGAGGAGGAGGGGAAGGAAGGGGACAATTACGGGTTTATTCTTGGCCTAGACCCGAACAGAGTAAAAAAAAGTCACTTGTCGACATACCTGTGGACTATTACCTGTCTCTCTCTCTCTCTCTCTCTCTCTCTCTCTCTCTCTCTCTCTCTCTCTCTCTCTCTCTCTCTCTCTCTCTCTCTCTCTCTCTCTCTCTCTCTCTCTCTCTCTCTCTCTCTCTCTCTCTCTGAATTTGGAGAGAGAGAGAGAGAAAAAGAAGAGAAAGAGAGAGAAGGAAGAGGAAGAGAGAAAAAAAAGAAGGAAAATACTGAAAGGATGACTGCAGATTCTTAGAAAGGGAGGAGGAGGAGGAGGAGGAGGAGGATGGGAAATCAAGAAAGAAAATGGTTGCACAAACTCTTACATAATATCTTGGGTATTTCCCCCGTACATAAATCATTAGTACCTCTCTCTCTCTCTCTCTCTCTCTCTCTCTCTCTCTCTCTCTCTCTCTCTCTCTCTCTCTCTCTCTCTCTCTCTCTCTCTCTCTCTCTCTCTCTCTCTCTCTCTTCCATTCTTCTAGTTCATTCTCTAACCTCTTCCCTTTTCCTCCTTTTCAATTTCTCCCTTTCTTCTCCCTTTCCTTCCCTTCCCTCCCTTCCTCTCTGGTAAACAGTTGAAAGGAAGGAAGGTAAGGGAACACAAGGGGGAGGAAGGGAGGGAAGAATGAAGGGAAGGAAGGGAGGGAAGGGGGAAGGAAGGAGAGAAGAAGAAGGGACTGCAAGGAGTGATTCAGCTTTCTTGAAGGGCATGTGTGTGTGTGTGTGTGTGTGTGTGTGTGTGTGTGTGTGTGTGTGTGTGTGTGTGTGTGTGTGTGTGTGTGTGTGTTTGGCTAGCGGAGTTTGTAGTGGTTGGCAACAGTATTAGTAGGAGTGTTAGTAGTAGTAGTAGTAGTAGTAGTAGTAGTAGTAGTAGAAGTAGCAGTAACCTCTTATCAGTACTAAGAAAGGGATTAAGATTGCGGTAGAACAAATAAGTAAGGGAAGGGAGGGAGGAAGGAAGGGAAGGGAAGAAGGGAATAAAGGAGAAAAGGAAGGAGAGGAAGTGGAAAAAATAGAATAACAGGAGGAGGAGGAGAGGTAGGGAAGAGAGGGAAAGAAGGAAAGGGAGGGAAACGAAGGGAGGGAGGAAAGGAGTAAAGGAAAAGAGGAAGGAGATGAAATGAAAAGAGTAAAATTAGAGGAGGAGGCGAAGGAGGAGGAGAGGTACAGAAAACGAAGAGAAAAGGCAAAAGAAAGCAAAAGAGTGAAAGTGAATGGAAGAAGAGAAACGGGAGAAAAAGAGGAGGAAAGTAGAAGAGAGGGAAGGAGGAAGGAGAGTAAGAGGAAAGAAGAAAAGAGGAGGAGGAGGATAAAGGGGGAAGAGTTAAGAAAAAAGAATAAAAGAGGAAAATGAACCATAATAAAAAGAAGAGAAGGAGAGAAAGGGAAAATAACAAAAAAAGTAAGAACGAAGAAATGGAGGGAAAGAAGAGGAAGGAAGAGGAGGAGGAGGAAGAGAAGGAGGGGGAAGGGGAGGAAGATAAAGATAAAAAGGGTGAAATCACACACACACACACACACACACACACACACACACACACACACACACACACACACACATTATTTTCTTTTTGTCCCTGATAAGAAAGATAAAAGCAAAGGTGTTCTGCTGGAAATAGACCCTCCCCCCTCCTCTCCCCCTCCCCTTCCCCTCCCTTCCCCTTGATCCCTACCTAGTCTTCTTATGGGATCAGGGAGTTTATTGCAGCGCCGGATTTGTGTGTGTGGGGTGAGGGGTGGGGTAGGGAGGGGTAATTTTTATTATTATTATTTTTTTTATGATTATTTATGCTTCATGTGTTTACGTGTGTTCTCTCGTCTCATTTTTTTTTTTTTTGCTTTTTTCCCTCTTTTTCTTTGGTCATTTTTGCTTGTTTTCATGTTTTCCTGCTTCTTTTCTTCCTCCTTTCGTTCGTTCGTTCGTTCATTCGTTCTTTTTCTCTTTCTTTCCGTTCTTTCCTGTCTTGCGTTATCATCTTCCTTCATATTCTTTTTCCTTTTTTTTATTTTTCCCTCTTTGGTCTTTTTTGGTTGTTTTCATGTTTTCCAGCTTCTTCCTCCTTTCACTCGTTCGTTCGTTCGTTCTTTTTCTCTTTCTTTCTATTCTTTTCTTGCTTGCTCTATTGTCTTCCTTCATTTTCTTTTCTTTTTCCTTTTTCTTTGGTAATTTTTGGTCTTCATATTTTCCTGCTTCTTTTTCTCCTCCTTCTTTCGTTGCTTCCTTCCTTCTTTCCATTCTTTCTTCTCTTGATTTGCTCTACCTCACCTTCCATTCACTTCCTTCCTTCCTTCCTTCCTTACTTCTTTTCATTCTTCCTTTCTTACTTTCTTTCATTCTTCTACCTCACCTTCCCTTTCCTTCTTTCTTTTCTTCCTCTCTGTTAGCCTTTAATTTTATGTATTTTAAGAACGTAAAAAGTCTGCAAAAGGCCGGTAGGTCTATACAAGACAGCTCCTGTGAACCTAACCCACTTAACATCACTGGCCATGAATTTATCCAACCTTTTTCGGAATGTATCCATCGTATTGGCACTCACAGCACGACTGCCACGCATGTTACACTCTTACAAGACTCTACTGGTAAACCATTTCTTGCCTGTGTCTGTTGAATCTGACTTTATCCAACTTAACCCATTGCCATGTGTCCTGCCCGGCTCTTTCACCATCAAGATCCAATTAACATCACCGTTTTTAAGCCATGCATCCATGTTTAAAGTCCGATCAAGTCTCCTCGCACCGTTCGCCATTCTAGAGAATACAAAGTTGAACGTTTAAGCCTAACCGGATAAGGCAAGTTTAAATATAGCTTGTGGTTGACTTCAGGGCTCCTATTGCTTAAACTCCTTGAAATAAAGCAGGCCGGTACCCTGCTTGCACGACTCAGCCTGAACACATTGGTTCCTTGGAGGGGATCAGAGCTCATTAAGACACCTGAATCTAAATCCCTCTCACACCTGAAGCTGCTTAGTGGGGATGGAGTGAATACAAAAGTTGTGCATTTGAGAACGAGTGCGAATACTTCAAATGCAAACGAATACGAATACGAATTCGAGTACACTTAAATGGTTTTAATTCGAATACAAATACGAATAATTCTTGAACGTATTCACGAATACATTGATGAATACTTTTCACTGAAAAATACCTTCTTGACGTAGCTGGGTACATCATAAGAACATAAGAACATAAGAACGTAAGGAGTCTGCAAGAGGCCGGTTGGCCTATACAAGGCAGCTCCTGTACACTCAACCCCACCTTACCTCACCATCCATGGCTTTATCTAACCTCTTCTTGAATGTATCTATGGTATTGGCACCCACAACATGGCCCCCAAGCCTGTTCCATTCGTCCACCACTCTATTAGTGAACCAATTCTTGCCTATGTCTTTGTTGAATCTGAATTTGTCTAACTTAAAACCATTGCCACGCGTCCTACCTGGCTCTTTCACTCTCAAAATTTTATTGACATCCCCTATATTAAATCCCTTCATCCATTTATAGACTTCGATCAAGTCTCCTCGCAACCTTCGCCTTTCTAGAGAGTGTAGATTTAACTGCTTCAGCCTGTCTTCATAAGGCAAGTTTCTCACCCCCTGAATCATCTTTGTCATCCTCCTCTGTACAGATTCTAACATCTTGATATCCATTCTATAGTAGGGGGACCAGAACTGAACTGCATAATCGAGATGAGGTCTAACTAGTGCTAAGTAAAGTTTGAGGATGACTTCAGCGCTCCTATTGCTCTCGCTCCTTGAGATGAAACCTAGTACTCTGTTTGCCCGATTTTTAGCCTGAATGCATTGAGCCCTAGGACGGAGGTCAGCGCTCACTAGGACTCCTAAGTCTCTCTCACGCCCAGACCTGCTTAGAGGAGTGTCATTTAAGGAGTAATTGTGTAAGGGGTTATTCCTACCTACACTGAAAATGCTACACTTCCCGACATTGAATTCCATCTGCCACTTCCCCGCCCAATCATATAGTCTGTCAAGCTCATCATGGAGAACGGTAGCGTCGCTGTCTGATAGGATTACTCTACCGATCTTGGTATCATCTGCGAACTTACTGACATCGCTACTAATTCCTGTGTCCAAGTCATTGATGTAAATAATAAAAAGCAGAGGACCCAGCACCGACCCTTGTGGGACTCCACTCGTAACACTGCCCCATTCAGATTTCCTACCATTGATTTGCACTATCTGCTTCCTACCACTAAGCCACGCCCTGATCCAGTTCAAAACTTTCCGTGAGCCTGTAATTTTAGTAATAGCCGGTGATGAGGGACTTTGTCGAACGCTTTACTGAAATCTAGATATAATATGTCATAGTTTTTATCTCTGTCAACCGCCTCGATTACTTTAGTGTAGAAGGACAACAGGTTAGTAAGGCAAGACCTACCCTTTGTGAACCCATGTTGTGAATCATGAATTAAATTATGCTCTTCTAGATGGTCCCGAATGCTCCGGGCTATAATTGACTCCAACATCTTTCCTACAACTGATGTTAAGCTAATTGGGCGATAGTTTGAGGTGGCTGACTTGTCTCCCTTTTTGAAAATCGGCGTCACATTAGCTACTTTCCATTGATTGGGCACATACCCAGAATTTACCGACATCTTAAAGATATCGGCAAGAGGGCCACTAAGGACTTCCTTGCACTCTTTCAGAACCCTTGGGAATACTTCGTCTGGGCCCGGCGATTTGTTTTCTTCAACCTACCAATCTCATCCTGGACTACTTGCCTAGTGATGATCACATCCCTCAACTTGTCGTTCTCGTCACCCTCATATATTTGAACTCTCTCCGGAATGTTTGTTAGATTTTCCTGCGTGAAAACTGAGAGAAAATAGTTATTCATCATTTGACTCATATCTTCTCCATTCTCAACGAACTCGCCCGTGTTTGTTTTCAACGGTCCAATTCTGTCCCTTGTTTTCGTCCTGTACAATTTGAAGAAGCCCTTGGGATCGCTCTTGGCCTCGTTGGCTACCCTAATCTCATAATTTCTTTTTGCTAGGCGGGTGTTCTTCTTCACCGACGTGGCTAGCTCAACATACCTACCCCTGAGGTGGATCTCTCCGTTCTTTATTTTCCTATAAATTCCTCTCTTCAAGCCTATTTCATGATTGAGTCTGCGGGTCATCCATTTGGGGTCGTTATTTTCCTTCCGACGTGCTTGGTAAAGGATTGCTGTCTCTGACCCTCTGCAATTTCTCTAACTAAATTATTGTAGGTCATTTCTAGATGGTTCCTCTGTCTTTCCGGTTCCAGCCCTGAGATCTGGCCCTCATCCAGCCCTAAGGTTTCCCAATTTACCTCTTCAAGGTGTCTTCTGAGCCCCTCATAATCTGCTTTTCTAAAGTCGGGCACCAACACAGGGTTGAGTTCATGGGTCACCGCCCAGTCTAATTTAAACCTAATTTCCTTGTGATCACTGCCACCTAATTCTCCCCCAACATCTAGCTCGCTGATCATATACTCGGTGTTAGTTAAGACCAAGTCCAGAATGTTGTTACCCCTGGTGGGCTAAGTTACTGTCTGCTTGAGAAAATTATCTTGTATTACTTTCAGAAAATCCTCAGACTCTAGATCACCCACCACGCCTTCCCAATCTATATTCCTATAGTTAAAAATCTTCTAAAGTTAGGAACAGTAACTCGTGCTCATGAACCTGTGCTGTACACGGCCACCACACGTCCGCTCAGGAGGCTGGACTTGTAAAGAACAGCGGCTGTTATTTATGATAATAAATTATGAAGTATTCGTCAGATTATTCGCAGAATACGAGTATCTTCCCTTGTACTCGAATAAAAATGGGAATGCTTTGGTTTCTATCAATATTTTTTCGAATACGAATACACCAACTTACGGTACTCGAATACGAATACCGACCCTGGCGCTCAGGGGAGAGTCATTTGGCGAGCACTAGCGAAAGGAATATATCTTTGCTTCCTCCTCCTCCTCCTCCTCCTCCTGCAATAAAAGTGTTGTCTTATATACTCGATTTGACCTTACACACACACACACACACACACACACACACACACAAGGTCACACATACTACTGAGGATAAATTAATGTATTCGTTTATGACCATGTTCTCTCTCTCTCTCTCTCTCTCTCTCTCTCTCTCTCTCTCGTGTTTTTTTTTTTATCTACTCCCTCCTCTTCCTCTTCCTGAAACCCAGTACTCATATATTTGTTTGCCCTTTACCTCCTCCTCCTCCTCCTCCTCCACCTCCACCTCCACCTCCTCCTCCTCCTCCGCCTCCGCCTCCTCCTCCTCCTCCTTCTCCTCCTCCTCCTCTTCCTCCTTTCCTAATCTCCTTTCTTCTGTCACTTCTTCTCTTCCTCCTATTTAACAGTAACCTTCCGTTTTTTTTCTCCTTCACTTCATATATTCATTTCCTCCTCCTCTTCCTCCTCCTCCTCCTCCTCTTCCTAATCAACAGGTGTGAGGTGTGTCCAGGTACATTGGCCTTGATAAATCTTCTTACCACACACACACACACACACACACACACACACACACACACACACACACACACACACAGGGAGTTATATAGTATCATTATCTTTATTATACTATTATTTTATTTTATTTTTTCCTATTATTTATGTATATTTTTTTTGTGTATGCAACTTTTATTTAATTATTCTCTCTCTCTCTCTCTCTCTCTCTCTCTCTCTCTCTCTCTCTCTCTCTCTCTCTCTCTCTCTCTCTCTCTCTCTCTCTCTCTCTCTCTCTCTCTCTCTCTCTCTCTCTCTCTCTCATATTCAACCTTGACCTACTCCTCTCTCTCCTTTTATCTCCCTCCCTCCCTCTCTCTCTCCCTCTCCATAATATAATCTCCTTCCACCTATATTTTTCCTATTCCTCAAACCTTTCTCGGCATACATTTCCTCCTCCTCCTCCTCCTCCTCCTCCTCCTCCTCCTCCTCCTCCTCCTCCTCCTCGGAACTAACTGACCTTTCTTACTAGCCTTCCTTCTTCCTCCTGTTTGTTTGGCCTTGAACCAGATAAAAAACGTTAATGTGTGTGTGTGTGTGTGTGTGTGTGTGTGTGTGTGTGTGTGTGTGTGTGTTTATGTACCTTGGTAGAAATATGCAAACAACAACCACAACAACAACAGTAACAACAATAACAACATCAATAATAATAATAACAATAATAATAATAATAATAATAATAATAATAATAATAGTACTGATGATTTTTTTGCTGCTAGGGTCAGAAGCTTAACATTTTACGCCTAATTGACTTCGGTTGCAATTTTTTTTTGTTTTTTGTTTTTTTTGCGGATGATAAAATCGAAGAAGGAAGCAGTGATGATGATGATGAGGAGGAGGAGGAGGAGGAGGTACGTAACATGAATGGAGGGAAGAAGGAAGTGCTTGAGTGGGTGAATGGAGGAAGAGAGAGAGAGAGAGAGAGAGAGAGAGAGAGAGAGAGAGAGAGAGAGAGCACAGCCTTGCCTTGTGTCAAGTCAAATCAAATGAAGTGAAAGAAAATTGCAGAATGTATTGAAGAGGAAGGAGAGGAGGGAGGAGGAGGAGGAGGAGGAAGAGGAGGTGTCGTTGAAGCAGAAGTTGTTTTGTTGCTCACTTCTTCCTCCTCCTATTCCTCCTCCTCCTCCTCCTCCTCCTCCTCCTTCTACTTCTACTACTACGTCTAAATTTATCTCAATACGAGGAGGAATGGCGTAGTATATGGTTAGGAGGAGGAGGAGGAGGAGGAGGAGGGTAGATATAAATTTGTATGTAACGTAATGGTGCTACACAAATAGGCAGAAGGGGAGGAGGAGGAGGAAGAGGAGGAGGAGGAGGAGGAACTATATACAGGGATAGTGACGAGAGGAAGGGAAGGGAGGGAGGGAGGGAGGGAGGAAAGGTAGGGAGAACACTCGTTATGGGAAGGGAGGGAGGGAGGAAGAGGAGGGAAGGGAGGAATGGCTTATATAACAGTGGAGTGGCCTAAGGAGGAGAAGGAGGAGGAGGAGAAGGTGAAGGATCGCATCAAGGAAGAGGAAAAGGTGAAATTTGAGAGAGAGAGAGAGAGAGAGAGAGAGAGAGAGAGAGAGAGAGAGAGAGAGAGAGAGAGAGAGAGATTTCAGACATAAACACAAACAGATACACGGAAAAGAAAAACGAAAATAATTAGATGATAAAAATAATAATGATAATAAATTTTAAAACAATATCAGTGAAAATAATAACTCTCAATCAAGAAAAAAAAAAAACTTAACACACACACACACACACACACACACACACACACACACACACACACTCAAATCAACTAATCATTCTTTTTTTCATCTGTTGCTTTCTGTTCTTTCTGTTTTCATTTATCTTTCTTTAGCTATACTTATCAACACGAATGACTCCTCTAATAAAAAAAATAAAAAAATAAGCTCGACCGCCACTTCCTTTATCTTAACAAATTCACTTAAGTAGAGATGCAAAATCGTGGTGGAAGTTAATATAATATCACTTAGGTTCAAGGACAGACCACCTATTTTGGAACAAGTATAAGGTCTTTGTGGTCTGAATATCTCTGTAAATCTATGTAAATCAATCAATTCTTATCGGTGGTCGCTATCTATATGTGCAAGGATTATTGACCTCTAAGTTGCTTGTAGTTGAGAGCAAAGTGCACCAAGAGAAGGTATAAAAAGATGGAAGGGTTAAGATTGAGGCGTTTTCGGAAAGTAGGAAACAGAGGTAGGAAGGATGGAAGGAGGGTGAAGAAGGAAGCAGAGTAAGGAAGGAAGGAGGAAGGAAACAGAGAAAAGAGAAAAAAAGGAAGGAAGGAGTAGGGAATGAGGAAACAGAGCAAGGAAGAAAGGAAGGAACAAAAAGGAAACAGAAAAGAAGGAAGAAAGGAGTAGGGAAGGAGGAAACATACAGGAAGGAGGGAACTAAGTAACGAAGAACAGAGGAAGAAAGGAGCGAAGGAAGGAAGGACATAGAGGGAGAAACAAAGGGCACAGATGAAGAAAGGAAGGAAAGAAGAACACAAAGGAAGGAAGAATCGAAAGAACGACCACCAACAACAAAAGATGAAAGACTCTCACCTCACCTCAACTCTTGCATTAGAAACCTCCCCACCCACACACACCAACCCAAAACACTTTCCACACTTACCTTTGAACCTGGCCCAGTGGTGGTGTTCCCTCATGCTCTCCGTGGTGTATGTGGTCTCCTCGATGTACTGGAAGGCCAAGGACCCCAGCAGGACGTAGGTCACCCATAGCACAGTGACCTTGACCCCGCTGAAAGTCCCCTTGCTCATCCCGCAGCGCCAGTAGGATGACGCCCGCACCCGCTCCGCCTCCTTCTTCATGCTCCTAATGCTGATCCTGCGGCCCTTGTGGTGCTCCATGGCTGGGGAATCCTTCATGGTGGTAGGATGCGTAGGACTTTCTTTGGGTTGGGTAGGATTAGGGTGGGAGAGGGTAGGAGGGTCAGAGGTTGTAGGATGATGTGAAATAGGATTGGTTTGGGTTGGGTACGATTAGGATAAGAAGATCAGGATAAGTTGTAGGATGAGGCGATGTAAGATAGGATTAGGAAAAGATTAGAACAACGACGATCGTAGGTTATGTGGGTGTCGTTGGATGTTCGTTAGGATTCTTCAAAGGAGTATAGGATGTCGTTGGTTTGGCAGGATCCTTGTGTTTCAGTATGTAGGATCTCTTGAGATAAGTCACTGGTTTGGTATAGGACTCTTGTAGGTGTAGGATAACTCACTGATTTGGTAGGACTCTTGTGTTTCAATGCGTAGGATGTGTTGAGGGGATGTAGGATAAGTCACTGGCTTTGTAGGACTTTTGTAGGAGTGTAGGAAAACTCACTGATTTGGTAGGACTCTTGTTTATAAGCGTAGGATCTCTTGAAGGACTGTAGGACGTCACTGATTTGTTAGAACTTGTTTATAAGCGTAGGACGTCACTGATGTGGTAGGACTCTTGTTGAAATGCAATATAACCCACTAACTTGGTAGGACTCGTATGTCTCAATGTGAAGGATATCTTGAGGGGGTTGCTAAGATACTACGATGCTAGGCTCTCTTAGCAAAATAGGACGAGGACGAGGAGGAGGAGGAAGAGGAAGGGGAAGAGGACTTGTTGGGTGGTGTTGTATCCTTTCACCGTAGGAAGGAAGGAGATGCTGAGGTCTGCCCTGGTGAAGGATTATGCGAGGAATGAGGACCTCCTGCTGTCTGCTCTCTTTTTGTAGGACTTTAAGGGGGGCGGAGGAGGGGGTGAAGGAAGGGTGAAACAAGGGGAGGGAGGCGGTTGGAATACGTGCAGGATACCAATGGTGTTTAGTCTTCAAGGATCTCGACACGCCAGAAGGTCCTTACGTGTATGGGACCCTTAACCTAGGATACAAAGAGGACGTTAATCAAGTCAGATCCTTATTGGCGGGTACTTTCAGGTGCAGGATGTCAGAATGGAATGGCGATGGAGTCCTTAAGTTGAGTAGGATGCTGCTCAGGACTCCCCTCTTGGCTATAGGAGCGCGTGATGGATTTGTAGGATATGCTGCATAGGTGTGTGTGTGTGTGTGTGTGTGTGTGTGTGTGTGTGTGTGTGTGTGTGTGTGTGTGGCCGATGAAGGGATGTCTCAAGGACTTTTTCTAGGAAGTTGAAGGATGCGGTAGGATTATAATAGGATGTCAGGGTTGTTGTTGTTGTTTTCGTTCCTCAATTTTTTCTTCTTTTACCTATGATTATTTTTATTATTATTTCTTATCCTCGTTTTTTATTATTTATTATTACTACTATTATTATAGTCTCGGTTTTCGTCCTTTCTTCCTTCCTTTCTTCTTCTTTTTCCTCTTCTTCGCCTCGCCTATTCGTTTTTTTCTCTTCTTATTCGTTCTTATTTTTCTCCTCGTTTATTTATTTATTTATTTATTTGTTTATTTTATTTATTTTTGAGTAAGGGAGAGCGCGTGTGTCTGTGTTCGTTTGTCCGTTGCTGGTTTCTTTGGGTTTCTGAAAAGAGAGAGAAAAGGGAACATTAAAAAAGAAAACAATAATAATTCTCTCTCTCTCTCTCTCTCTCTCTCTCTCTCTCTCTCTCTCTCTCTCTCTCTCTCTCTCTCTCTCTCTCTCTCTCTCTCGGCGACCGTGCTACTCCTGTGTTACAAGAACTAAAGTGGATAAAGATGAAAGAAAAAGTGAAATTCGATCAGTGCATAATGGTGTATAAAATGACCCATAAATATTATCCTGAGTGGCTACTAAACTTACCATATGTAACACAATTTAACGAACTTGTAACGAGACAAAACGGAGACCTATTTATCCCTAGAGTGAGAACAGACAATGGTGCGCGGTCACTATTAGTAAGTGGACCAAGAGCATGGAACAAGCTCCCCCCTAATATAAAAGAACTCCCGTCACTCACGAGCTTCAAGAAAGCCCTAACTATTAACTATTCACGCTCTTCAGAGGCTTTTTTTTAAAAGAGAGAACATCGTACATATGTATTATATCTAGTAAGTTCCTATATATGATATCCCATGTAAATATTTAGTAATTAAGATACAAGATTAGTTAAAGAAAAGTCTTAATTATGATATCTATATTACATTATTATATTTTAAAAATTAAGAGAACAGACATTGTACATTTTAATTTAATTTAATAAATCATTCTGTGTCTGTTTCTGATTCTCTCTCTCTCTCTCTCTCTCTCTCTCTCTCTCTCTCTCTCTCTCTCTCTCTCTCTCTCTCTCTCTCTCTCTCTCTCTCTCTCTCTCTCTCTCTCTCTCTCTCTCTCTCTCTCTCCTTACGTAAGAAATTAGGAAGACGTTGAGATAGTGAATAACTGCCCTTGTTTTATGGGTGTGAAAATTGCCGTGAGAGAGAGAGAGAGAGAGAGAGAGAGAGAGAGAGAGAGAGAGAAATTAGCGCAGCGTGAGATAGAGATGTAGACGCACACTCATATTTTCTCCTTTCACACACACACACACACACACACACACACACTGACACAGACACAGACACAGACACATGCGTCACACACACCACACACACACACTGACACAGACACATGCGTCACACACACCCATCGCTATGCTGTCCATTACTGTTTGTCATGCGCACACATACACTGACACACACACACACACACACACACACACACACACTGACACACACACACACACACACACACACACACACACACACACACACACACACACACACACACACACACACACACACACACACACACACACACACACACACACACACACACACACACACATGGGAGACGAAGAGCATGCCCGGAATACATCCAAGATGTCCTCAACAATGAAAGTAAAAACGATAATAATGATAATAAAATAATAATAATAATAATAATAATAATAATAATAATAATAATAATAATAATAATAATAATAATACGTTCAAATGTAGTTAAATGTGATAAGCAGGATCTCTCGTGTATAAAACCGTGTTGGTGTTTTGAATTTCTATTACTACTACTGATATTACTACTACTACTACTACTACTACTATTACTACTACTTCTACCACTTCCACTACTACTACTACTACTACTACTACTACTACTACTACTACTACTACTACTACTACTTACTTCTTCAGTCTCCTTTTTTTTCCATTTTCTTAATTTCCATATGACCTCTCCTTGAGCTCTTTTATTTTCCATTCTCTTTTTTTTTCCCGAGCTCCTTTCCTCCATATTTCCTTTTCTCAGTTTTCCCTCTTTTCCTACGCTTTCCCATCCTCTCAAGGTCTTTTTTCATACATTTTCTCCAGGTTCGTGCAAGTGTTTATCGCCTCTCTCTTTTATCATATTCTTCTTTAACGTCCTTTCTCAAATTCTCTTTCTTTCCCAAGGTTCGTTTCATTGTATTTCGTTTTTTCAACCTTCCTTCTCTCCATAATATCTTTTTCCCACCTGTTCCCTTCTTCACATTGCCTTTCCTTAAGTTTCCTTTTCCATACACTTTTCCCATGGTCTCTTTCCTCATATCTCCTTTCCTCAGGTGTTCCTCTTTTCCTTACTCTTTTCCCACGCGTCCTTTCCTCAATCTTTCCTCACCTTCCTCATTCTCTTTTCTACAAGGTTCCTTTCTTTCAATTCCCTTTTCTCGTTTCCTCTTTTCTTTACTCTTTTTCTATCCCCAAGCTCCTTTCCCCATATTTCCTTTCCTCCTTTCCTCTTTTCCTTACTCTCTTCCCAAATTTCCTTTCTTCCTATTTCCTCTTTTCCTTTCTCCTTTCCCATCTTTTTCTTCATATCTCCTTGCCTCATTTCCTATTTTCCTTTCTCTTTTTCTTCCGGTTCCTCTCTCGAAACTCCTTCTTTTCCTCACTTTCTCTCATCATACATAGGAATACATAGGAATACATAGGAAGAACAGACACCAGAAGACCTATCTGTCTATGGCGAGGGTGTCTGTTTACTACCGCTACTACTAGTAATCTACGTGTGGCAGGACAGGACAGAAAAGATGAAGGCTCCTCCCCACCCACCTCTCCCTCCGGCAACGTGCCGGCAGGAAATAGTTAGAAGAGAACACCATGTACCTTTAAGGAAGAAAGGGACATGGAAATTTTACAGTAAAGAGAGAAATAAGAGGAAATTACTACCCTAAACTTACACTACTGGTAAACTAAGCTGTGGGGGAAAATTACTTCATTACATAAGAACATAAGAACACAGAAACACAAGGAGAATGGAAGAGGACGAGTGGCCTGCACAGGGCAGCCTCAGGATCCCCCCTAATACTCACGATGGGTGAGGTGTAGTTTCAGGGGCACAGGTGGAGGCTTGATCCTCGTTTTACCGGCGGTACTAGGCACGGCACCAGTAACCTGTCACCTTACTGCACCCACACCTCACTCCACCTGTCATGCGGACATTAACTTTTGCTATACTCTATTGTTAACTTACGCTACTTGCAATCTAGGTTGTGGGGGAGAATAATATGAATTTAGGTTGACGTCTTGCTGCAATCTGTCTGAAAACATGCGAAGAAGGGTCAGTATAATCTTATATCCCTGAAGTACTTATCCAATGAAGACTTGAAGCTATTGATACTTTGGGCGCTAACTACTGACGGTGGGAGTCTATTCCAGTGATCGACGACTCTGTTATTGAAAAAACTTTTGCGCACCAATGTGTTACATCGGTTTCCCTTTAACTTCATACCGTTGCTGCGTGTTATTGTGTTGGTGTCTCTCTGAAATAGACTATCTGGGTTAATGTTGTTGAATCCATTAAGGATTTTGAACACTTCAATTAAGTCCCCTCTTATCCTTCGCTTTTGTATGGAAAACATATCTAAACGCTTTAAACGCTCGTCATATGCCAAGTTTCGGAGCGCTGGAATTTGTTTGGTTGCTCGTCGCTGTATCCTTTCTAGCAAAACTTGATCTTTGATATAGTTCGGTGACCAGAACTGAACGGCGTATTCTAGGTGTGGTCTTACAAATGCTAAATATAATCTCTTCATACGTTCGGGTGATTTATAATCAAAGTTTCTTGAGATTAATCCTAACATCATACTGGCTTTTTTACTCGCTGCAGAACATTGATCACTCATTTTAAGAGTGTTACTGATAATGACATCAAGATCTTTTTCTTGTTTTACTTCGCTGAGCTCATGTCCTTGAATCTGATATTTAAAGTTAGGATTTTTTTCACCTATGTGCATTACTTTACATTTATCTACGTTAAAACTCATTTGCCATTTTTCGCTCCAGTCGGCAAGTCTTATTAAGTCTGATTGAATCTTTTCGCTACTTTGACTGTTCATTACCGTACCTCCTAATTTGGTGTCGTCGGCGAATTTGGCTACTTTTGATTGGATATCAGTTTCTAAGTCGTTCACGTAAATTATGAATAGTGTTGGCCCCAGGACCGAACCTTGGGGCACGCCACTGGTGACGGGTTGCCAATCCGATGCTTCACCATTAAGAACTACACGTTGTTCTCTGTCGGTGAGCCAGTCATGAATCCACGCACATAGATGGTCGTTAATACCGTGGGAACGCAGTTTAGAAATAAGCCTAACGTGAGGAACTTTATTAAACGCTTTCTGAAAATCTAGGTAAATTACGTCATATGGGCTTCGGGCGTCCCAACATGTATAAACATCGTTGAAAAAAGTTAATAGGTTGGTAAGGCAAGACCGATTACTACGAAATCCGTGCTGACTATCAGTTATCAAATCATTTGTTTCAAGGAAAGTGATCATTTTATCCCTGATCATTTTTTCGAATAGTTTAATTAGGACAGACGTAAGGCTAATAGGACGATAATTACTGGCAAATAGGACGATAATTACTCGAAGTTCTTTTTTCCATATTCCCTTTCCTTGTTTCCTTATTTTCCTTTCTTTTTTCCCGAGCTTCCTTTCTTTTTATCTTCCTATTTCCTGTCCTCATCAGCTTCCTTTCTCCATTATATCCTCCTCAGTTTTCCCTCTTTCCTTCCTCTTTCTCACCATGCACTTTGTTTACGTCCACGCTCATTTTGTCAAGGTTCGTGCAGTTATTTATGGCCCCTCCGTGCTCTTCTTGCTGGTTGGCCCTTTACCTGTATAACCTGCCGACAGCTTCATTAAAGCAGGCGAGGGCGCGGGGGCTTGCCGGGAATTGATGGGAAACTCTGGTATTCCTAACTGGACGCCTGCCGGTCTATCTTTGACGGTATATAATGTCACCTTTCATACTGTTGCTTTGGTATTGGTGGTGATGGCGATGGAAGGGTGTGTCTTGGGAGGGGGGGAGGTTAGTGTGTGTGTGTGTGTGTGTGTGTGTGTGTGTGTGTGTGTGTGTGTGTTTTCTGTCTCCTGGTTCTCTGATGCTAAATACTTCCATTGTTCTTCGTGGTTATGGCGGTGGTTGTTGGTGTGATTTAATTTGCTTTTTTGTGCGTGTTTGTGTGTGTTTTTCTGCCTTCTGTCTCTTTGGAGTGTTTGGTTCTGTGTTTGTTTATTTGTGTGTGTGTTTGTTTCTGTCCCCTGCTTCTCTCTGTTTAATGTTTTTTTGGTGGTATGTGTATGTTTGTTTTGTTTTGGGGGGGTTGTTTGTGTGTTTGTGTGTGTGTTTTTGTGTGCCTCATTCTATCCTTCTCTTTAATTTCTTCTCCTTTTTCTTTATCTATTGTTTTACTTATTTTTTTTTTCGTTTCTCAATTTTTTATAGTTTATAGTTTTTATAGTTTTTTTTTTCGTTTGTTGAAGAGTAGGAAGAAAGGAGAGAGAGAGAGAGGGAAAGACAGGCAGATAGTGACATCGCTCAAATACACACACACACACACACACACACACACACACACACACACACACACACACACACACACACACACACACACACAAGGAAAAACTGGACAAATAATGATATGGAGACGGAACCACACGAGCGTAAGGTTGGTATTGTCAAATGCTCCTACCTCTCATACCAACTATTTCCAAAGGCCAAAAAAGGAGGTTAATTGATCTAATGAGTGTTCTTTTAGGTTCACGGTACAGAAGAAGGCTCAGACTACCACCAGGGTCATAATAGTATCCCTGGAAATGCCCTAAACTCCCACGAAAGACTAATAAATTATGTGTCCTTGGGCGCAGAAACGTTTAAAAATATGGCCCTAAGCCTTGGCCCCGTAAAATTACAACTTGGTAACTACATCTAGGTAAATACACACACACACACACACACACACACACACACACACACACACCGGTCACGCACTGGACTAAAAACGAGTAGATAGCTATCAAACAGAAGTAGAGAAAGACAGATAAACAAAAACATCAAATGCCAACACTTCACACGTAATAATAATAATAATAATAATAATAATAATAATAATAATAATAATAATAATAACAATAATAATAATGATAATAATGAGTATATAATTTTTCACCTCCTTATGATATATTGATAAGTGGATGAACTAGATAAGAAATAAAGTTAAAGACAGTATCGTCGTAATGCATAAGATTATGAGAAAGAAAAAGTGTTTATATAAATGAAAAAAAAAGCAATTAGAAAAAAAACTATTACAAAAAACAAAAGGAACCACAATAAGAAAACACACACACACACACACACACACACACACACACACACACACACACGCATACCAAAACTCACCCCGCTCGGTCCAAACAGCCGGTCGAGTGAGTGACAGACAGACAGACGGACGCGGTGCTACACTCCACACTTCCTCTCTCGACAAGGGCCGCAGCCACACTGAGCTAACCTTCGTCAATGTTAGGCTTTATAATCAGTGTGTGTGTGTGTGTGTGTGTGTGTGTGTGTGGCGACATAGGTTTCTCTGGTTTCTGATGGCATTGTAATTGCATTCATCCAGGTAACACACACACACACACACACACACACACACACACACACACACACAGGTAAACAGAAGTGCAACACCTAAGTTTTCTGATAAAAGTGAAGGGTTTTCCGGTCTTAATCTCTCTCTCTCTCTCTCTCTCTCTCTCTCTCTCTCTCTCTCTCTCTCTCTCTCTCTCTCTCTCTCTCTCTCTCTCTCTCTCTCTCTCTCTCTCTCTCTCTCTCTCTCTCTCTCTCTCTCTCTCTCTCTCTCTTACTCACTCACTCATTCACTCACTCTTACTCACTCACACTCACTCACTCACACGCACTCACACTAGCCACAGGTGTGAGAAAGGTCAATCTCACACAAGTAAAAGTCACCTGTTGAGTTGTGTAAGACAGTGGGGAATCCCCGTAGAGAGAGAGAGAAAAAAAAAACATGTTTGTATCCTGTTCATATAAGAACAACGCGTGTGTGTGTGTGTGTGTGTGTGTGTGTGTGTGTGTGTGTGTGTGTGTGTAATTTTTATATTATTAGGGGAAGATAAGTAAAGAATGAGAATGATCATGAAGAAAAAGAAGAAGAAGAAGAAAATCAAGACAAGAATGACATGCAAAGGAAGAATGAAAAGAGATTACAAAAGGAGAAGAAAAGATGGAGGAGGAGGAAGGGAAGGAGGAGGAGGAGGAGGAGGAGGGAAAGCAGGTCGGGCATTGCAGTACAGGCACGAGAGAGAGAGAGAGAGAGAGAGAGAGAGAGAGAGAGAATGAATATGGACAAGAGAAACGAGAGGAGAAAGAAGAGGAGGAAGAGGAAGAGGAAGAGGAAAAGGATTTAGGAGGTTTATTATTATATGGTCACGTTAAAAGGAGGATCAGATCCTCTCCTCCTCCTCCTCCTCCTCCTCCTCCTCCTCCTCCAAGGTTGAATCCCTGGGTTGTTTGCGAAGAGAAAATGGAAGGAGGAGAAGGAGGAGGAGGAGGATGTAAGGTAGCAAGGGTAAAATGTGAAGGTGAGAGAGAGAGAGAGAGAGAGAGTATGACATATCTCTTTCGTGAGTGAATTTCACACACACACACACACACACACACACACACACACACACACACACACACGCACATGAACACACCCACCTTGACGCACACGTGTACACCTCACCCTGGACGCACACAGACTAAGCTCTTTCTCTTCTTCGCTCCCTCCTTATATAACTAAAGTTCCCCCTCCTCCCTCTCCTCTCCTTCTCTCTCCCCTCACTCTCCTCCTCCTCCTCCTCCTCCTCCTCCTCCTGCTTACTCACTTATCGGGAAATGTCTCCTCCTCCTCCTCCTCCTCCTCCTCCTCCTCCTCCTTTCCACGAATTCTTAGTTGTTCTTCCATTCTTCTTAAAGTAATTTTCCATGACTCCTCTTCTTCCTCCTCTTCTTCCTCTTTTTTTCATACTTCTTTCTCCCTGCATCCTCCCTCCTCCTCCTCTTACTTCTCCTCCTCCTTCTCCTCCTCTTTCCACGAATTTTCTTACTCTTTCTTCTTTTCTTGCTGGATTTTCCGTGCTTCCAGTATTCCTCTTCTTCTTCTTTGGCCTTCTCTTCCCTACTGCACTCCTCCTCCTCCTCCTCCTCCTCCTCCTCCTTATCTTTCTCTTCCTTTCCACGATTATTTATATTTTTTCCATTCTTCCTTCGTGATTTTCCATTTACCTATGATTTCTCTTCTTCTTCTTTCTCTGCATCCTTCTCTTCCCTATTTTTTTTTTTTTTACAACTAAGGAGACGGCTCAAGGGAAAAAAAAAGTGTAGAAAAAAAAGCCCGCTACTCACCGCTCCCACAACAGACAAAAATAAAGAGTGGCCAAAAGAGAGGTCAATTTCGGGTGGAGAGGTGTCTTGATACACTTCTTGAAGGAGGCCAAGTCATAGGCAGGAGGAAATGCAGACGAAGGAAGGCTGTTCCAGAGTTTACCAGTGTAAGGGATGAAAGAGTGAAGATGCTGGTTAACTCTTGCATAAGGGGTTTGGACATTATAGGGACGAGCATGAGTAGAAAGTCGTGTGCAGCGGGGCCGCGGGAGGGGGAGAGGCATGCAGTTAGCAAGAAAACGCCTTAAGAGCAACAAAAAGAGTGAAAGAAAAAAAAGCCCGCTACTCGCCGCTCCCATAAAAGATAAAAGGAAAGAGTAGCCAAAAGAGTAGTCAATTTCGGGTGGAGAGGTGTCTTGATACACTCTTCTTGAAAGAGGTCAAGTCAT
>NC_066569.1:4374516-4382016 GCF_024679095.1 Eriocheir sinensis | reverse complement strand
CCATATCCCTACCCTAAATTCCTCCCTTTCCCTCCCCTCCATTTTCTCCCTCCCTCCCCCTTTCCTTCTCTCCCTCTTCTTCCTCCTCCTCTTCCCATCTTTTCTAAGCCTCCCCTTCCCCTTTTCCTTCCCACCTCTCTCCCCTTCTTTCCTAGCCTTCCCCCTCCCCTCTCCTCCTTTCCTTTCCCTCCCCTTCTCCTTTCTCTCTCTCGGTACGGAGGAGGATGACAAAGGTGATTCATGGGTCTTAACCCGTGAATCACCTTTGTCAAATTTGCCAAATGAGGAAATTAAAATTCAACTTGCATTCTCTAGAAAGGCGAAGGGTGCGAGGAGACTTGATCGAGATTTATAAATGGATGAAGTGCTTTAATAAGGGGGATATTAATAAGGTTTTGGTGGTACGAGAGCCGGGTATAGGACACGTATAGTAAACTGAATAGATCAGATTCAACAAGGACATGGACAAGAATTGGTTCACCTACAAATAGAGTGATGAATGAGTGGAAGAGGCCTGGCAGTCATGTTGTGAGTGTCAATACTTTAGATACATTCAAGAAGAGGTTGGATAAATTCATGGGCAGTGAGGTTAGGTGGGGTTAGGTTCACAGGAGCTGCCTTGTATAGACCTACCGGCCTCTTGCAGACTCCTTACTTTCTTATGATTTTATGTTCCCCTTTCTCTCCCTCCCTTACCCCTCCTCCCCTCCCCCCCCCCCCCTCTCTCTCTCTCTCTCTCTCTCTCTCTCTCTCTCTCTCTCTCTCTCTCTCTCTCTCTCTCTCTCTCTCTCTCTCTCTCTCTCTCTCTCTCTCTCTCTCTCTCTTCTTTCCCTTTCTCCCCTCCCCCATCTTCCCTTCCCTTCACCGTTCCTTCCTCCCATCTTTTCCCCCACCCCCTCTTCCCCTTCCCCTTTTCTCTCCCTCCCTCCCCCTCTCTCCTTTTCTCTCTCTCTCCACCCCTCTTCCCCTTCCCTTTTCTTCCCCTCCTTCCTGGGGGCTTCGTGGTGCAGTGGTTAGCACACTCGGCTCACAACTGAGAGAGCCCGGGTTCGATTCCCGGGCGGAGTGTCAAAAATTGGGTTGCTTTTCCGATACCCTACGCCCCTGTCCACCCAGCAGTGAATGGGTTCCAGGTATTAATCGGGGGTTGTGTCCCGTCTCCTGGGATCTATTCCCTTCTATAATTCCTTCCCCTTCTGTCTCTCTTCTGCATACGACCACAGATGTTCCGCCGACTAAACGAAACTTTCCAACTTTCCCCTCCATCCTCCCTCTTCCCCTTCCCCTTTCTCTCCTTACCTTCTCCCTCCCCCTTCTTCCCCTCCCATCGTCCCCTTCCCCCCCTCCCCGCTCAGGAACGAAGCTAACATGTGAGCCTTGCGGGTCAAGGTGAGCGTGTAGCCTCGCTTACCTGGATAACACCTGCAATTTACCTTTGGTTTATGTGTGGGTGAGGGCGTGGCGCGGCGGAACAGGTATTGGTACTCGTGTGTGTGGGTTCGGAAGGAGACGGGAAGGCAGCAATAATCGTATTAAAACCCATATTCCTTAACATCTTAGGGGATCACACACACTGGACAAGGCTTTCGTAGAGGCTGTTGTTGTGAGTGTTTCCGTGGGTAGTGTTGTGAGCTTAGCAATAGTTTGACAAGGCTTTGGTAGAGGTTCTTGTGTTAGTATTTCCGTGAGTAGTGTTATGAGCCAAGTGATAGTTTGACAAGGCCTTGGTAGAGGTTCTTGTGTTAGTATTTCCATGGGTGAGCCTGGTGATAGCTTGAGAAGGCCTTGGTAGAGGTTGTTGTGTTAGTATTTCCATGGGTAGTGTTATGACCCTAGTGATAATTTGACAAGGCCTTGGTAGAGGTGGTAGAGGTTGTTGTGGGTAGCATTTCCGTGGGTAGTTTTCTGAGCCTAGTGATAGTTTGACAAGGCTTTGGTAGAGGTTGTTCTTGTGGGTGTATCCGTGGGTAGTTTTATGAGCAGAGTTTGGCAAAGCTTCTGCACCATTAAAAGTGAAAAAAAAAAAAAATGAAACACCCAACCCGACTCCTCTCCTTTATATCCTTGGGAGATAGTTGCAGGAAGAGCCGAAAGGGTCCGAGAATATGGACCTGAGACAACACGGGGACGAGGCACAACGACCACTCAAAAAGATGAAATAAACTATGAAACGATAAAAAATGAAAGGAAAAATATGCTGGTTTTAAGAGAAGGGTATCAGAACACCTCTCCTCCCGAAATTGACCTATCTTTCGGCCACTCCTCTTGACTCTTTTGTAGGAGCAGTGAGTAGCGGGCTCTTTTTCATTATAGTTTCCTTTTATTTTGCCCTTGAACTGTTTCCTTTACTGTAAAAAAAAAAAAGTTGCAGGGAGAGCCGAAAGCGTCTCAGAACATAGAACTGAGACAACACGGATATGACGCACAATAACCACTGAAAAAGATGTAATAAAATATGAAAGGAAAAAAAATGAAAGGATAAAGATACTGGTTATCTCTTGCATTAGGAAGCTGAGCAACACGTGGGAAAGAGGCTGATAAGGTTGTGTGCCGGAAGTCGACGGGATGAAAGGATAAAGATGCTGGTTAACTCTTGCATTAGGAAGCTGAGCAACACGGGGGGGGGGGACTGAGAAGGTCGGGTTCCTCAAGTCGACGGGATGAAAGGATAAAAACTGAAAGGGTGAAGATACTGGTTAACTCTTGCATTAGGAAGCTGAGCAACACGGGAGGGATGAGGCTGAGAAGGTCGTGTGCCGCAAGTCGACTGGATGAAAGGATAAAAAAATGAAAGGGTGAAGACACAGGTTAACTCTTGCATTAGGAAGCAGAGCAACACGGGAGGGATGAGGCTGAGATGGTCGTGTGCCGCAAGTCGACGGGATGAGAGATAACACTTTGAATATAATGGCTTCGTTAATTCTCTCGCTCCTTATCCGGCGGGTGTTCTGACCGCAGCGCCGCAACGACAACCCCGGAAGTACGTAACTCTGGCTTTTTTTTTTTTTTTTTTTTTTTCCCTCAAGGTGTTCACTTTGTTATATAAAAAAAGGGTCCTCTGTTGACAAAGTGTGAAGGTCCCGACTTGAAGTACTGTTCTGTTTTTTGTAGCATCTGTTTCACTATATCCTTGTTGTTGTTATTTTTATTATTGTTTTCTTCTTTTCTTCTTTTCTTTTAGTTCTTTTTTTCCTCCTCCTCCTCCTCTTCCTTCTTATTATTATCATTTTTATTCTTATTCTTATTCTGTTTTTTTTTTTTGTAGCATCCGTTTCACTATTTGTTGTTGTTGTTGTTTTTCTTATTATTGTTTTCCTCTTTTTCTTCTATTCTTCTAGTTCTTTTTCCTCCTCCTCCTCTTCCTTCTTCTTATTATCATTCTTCTTATTCTTATTATTATTTTAATTATTATTGAAATTTTTGAAAGGAAAATCGTCGCCTCGTCCATTTTTTTTTTTTTTCCTCTCATTGCCTCGTCGTCTGTTTCATTTCGTCCCTTCCCCCTTCCGCAGTTCTGTCGCTCCTCTTAATAGAAGAGTTTACCAAAATAAAGACTCGTTTTCTGTGTAACGGATGTGAAGAAAATGATAAATATGTAAGGGGTACTCATTCTCTCTCTCTCTCTCTCTCTCTCTCTCTCTCTCTCTCTCTCTCTCTCTCTCTCTCTCTCTCTCTCTCTCTCTCTCTCTCTCTCTCTCTCTCTCTCTCTCTCGTAACATTTAACCTTTTTTCTTCTTCATCCTCCTCTTCTTCTTTTCTTCTTCCTCTTCTTCTTCTTCTTCTTCTTCTCCTCATTTATATCATTATTATTATTATTATTATTATTATTATTATTATTATTATTATTATTATTATTATTATTATCTCACCTCCATCAGTCACCTGTAACGTAATTAGCCGGCCTTTCCTGCCCCGCCGTGAAACCTGTGCAAACATTACAGAGCTGAGATAACGTGAGTCATTATTATTATTATTATTATTATTATTATTATTATTATTATTATTATTATTGTATTCCTTCATTATTTTTATTTATCTTTTTACAGTTTTGTTTTTCCTTTACAACAACAACAACAACTACTACTACTACTACTACTTTCTTTTTTAATCCAAGTTTAATGTTTACGGAAGAATATGAAACACTGGGCAGTAAATCCTTTCACAATCTTATCATCTTTTATTTTCCTTCATATATTTATTTTTCTTTTGTTCGTGTCAAAGTTTCTCATGCATACAAGTTTCCCAAGTGGTGCCTTACATATACAAGGAAACCCAATATTCTCATGTTATCTGTCCTTTGAAATACAAGCGTTTTTATTTACGATATTCCACCGGTAGCGATACGTTCGATGCCCACCAACGACTCCACCTCCACACGTTTCATTACTACTACTACTACTACTACTTCTACTACTACTACTACTTCTACTACTACTTTTTTATATTTTTTTTACGTCTAAGCCTATAGCGCCGGTAGGCTTGCTTAAGGGGCCTGGATGGTAGTCGGCCCCAGTGGCGCTACTACTACTACATAAATACTACAACCACTACTACTGTTAACACAAGAACAGCAAGAAGAACAACAATAACTACTACTACTACTACTACTACTAGAAACAAAAGTACTGCAGATTTGACAACAACAGCCATAACAACATCAATAATAATAATAATAATAATAATAATAATAATAATAATAATAATAATAAAGATGGAAGAGAATATTATATAAGTTAAGTGAAGAATTTTATTAAGTCAACCAGGTAAAGCGAGCAGCCAGGTAATGCGATCAACACACACACACACACACACACACACACACACACACACACACACACACACACGCGCGCGCGCGCGTAATCGGATCACATCGTATTAGTTGATCTTTTATTTTCTGCCTTTGTTTTGGTTTTTATTTCTTTTCTTTATTTCCTTTGTTTGTTTTGAGGATTTATTGATTTTTATTGTTATTGTTATTACTTTCCCTCCTCCTCTTCCCTCCCCTCTTTCCTCCTCTCTCTCCACCTGTACCACAATCCCTTCACCTTTTTACTCTCGTTTTCCCCTCTCCTCCCCTCCCTCTTCTTCTTCTCTTCCTCCCTCCCTCCTTTCCCCTCCCTCCTTCCCCTCAAGTCAGGTCAAGTTACTCCTTAAGAACACGTGATGGAGGGATTAGGAAGAGGAGAAGGAGGAGGAGGAGGAGGAGGAGGGGCAGGAGGAGGAACAGGAGGAGGAAGATTATGTGGTTTGGACGTGTGTGTGTGTGTGTGTGTGTGTGTGTGAATCCCCAAAGGTATGTGAAATGCTCCAAGGTCCTCGCCACACGCATGAACAGACTTTACTGTTTCATCCAGCAAGCTTCCAAACACCTGTACCTTGGTCTTGGCCCAGTAGATAAAACCCAAATATTTCGCCTCCTCGTGCAGTGCCTCGAGAGCCATCACCAGAACCTCTAGGGACTCCGCCAGGATTACTGCATCATCGGTAAAAACAAGGACAGTGACCCTGGTATTGCCAATGGATGCTCCACAATGTCTCTGGTCCACAACTCTGCCCAGTACCCAGTCAGCCAGCTGCCTCACTCCCACGATCATGGAAAGGAAGCTGGACAACCCCCCCCCTCTCTTTCTCTTCACACACACACACACACACTCACACACACACACACACACACACACACACACACACACACACACACACACACACACACACACACTCACACACACACACACACACACACACACACACACACACACACACACACACACACACACACACACACACACACACACACACACACACACACACACACACACACACACACACACACACACACACACACACACACACACACACACACACACACACACACACTCCCTGATTCCGAAAAGTAGGGAAAGAAACACAAAGAAAAATATTATGGATGAAACGTTTTGCTCTCATGACTTTACTGAGAAAATAAATGTGTGGATCGAGACAGACAGACAGACAGAGACAGACAGACAGAGAGACAAGGTGGAGGGGAAGAAATACAAGGAAGAAATGTATTCTCTCTCTCTCTCTCTCTCTCTCTCTCTCTCTCTCTCTCTCTCTCTCTCTCTCTCTCTCTCTCTCTCTCTCTCTCTCTCTCTCTCTCTCTCTCTCTCTCTCTCTCTCTCTCTCTCTCTCACACACACACACACACACACACACACACACACACACACACACACACACACACACTTCACAACACTCTCAGTCCCAGAATACAGGCCAGTCAGCAAACCAACAGTAGTAGTAGTGGTAGTAGTAGTAGTAGTAGAAGTAGTAGTAGTAGTAAAAATAGTAGTGGTAGTAGTAGTCTTGGTGGCAGTAATAACAGTTTAGTGGTGATGAAAATGATGGTGTCGGTGATAGTGGTGGTGGTGATGATGGTGGTGGTGGTGGTGGTGATGATGGTGGTGGTGGTAAATGTAATGATTTTCTTCCATATTTGTAAAGAGAGGAAAGAAACTGCATATAGGGATGGAGGTAATTCTCTCTCTCTCTCTCTCTCTCTCTCTCTCTCTCTCTCTCTCTCTCTCTCTCTCTCTCTCTCTCTCTCTCTCTCTCTCTCTCTCTCTCTCTCTCTCTCTCTCTCCATCTCTTCCTATCTCCATTCTTCCCTTTTTTTTTCTTCCTTCCCTATCTTCCTACCTTATATTTCCTTCCTCTTGTCTCCCTCTTTCAATTTTTTCATCCTTGTGTGTGTGTGTGTGTGTGTGTGTGTGTGTGTGTGTGTGTGTGTACCATGGAAGTAGGGAATAAGGAGCAAGGAAGAAGGGAAAGAGAAGGAGAAATAAACAGTAACAAAACTCCCCAATTCAATAATAAAAATGAAAATAAAAGGAAGAAAATTTAAAAAAAGCAAAATGGAAGAGGAGGAAGAAGGACTAGGAAGAGTAAGGAGAAGGAAGGGAGAAACAATAGGCAACAATGAATAACGAAAGAGGGAATAGGCAAGAGAGAACTGATAAAATAGGTAAGGAATAGGAAGAGGAAGAAAAAGGAAAAGAAAGGAAAACGAAGAAGGGAAGAGGGAAAAGAAGGAAGGAATGAAGGAGTAGGTATAAAGGACCAACGGAGGAGGAAAGAGGGAGGAGAAATAAAGGAAAGAAAAGGAGGAATAAAGCGACAAATGTTCCGAATTCAAATATAAGAAAAACGAAAGTAAAAGGAAGAAAATGTGGAAAAATGAAAGCGAAGGAAGAAATTCGATTTTTTTTTTTTTAATTGGAGGAGGAGGAAGAAGAAGGAAGAAAGAAAGGAGTAGAGAGTAGGAAACTAGGACCAACGAATGAGGAAATACGAAACAAAGAAAGAAAGGAAAGAGGGAGAGAAATAAACAATAACAAAAGTCCCAAATTCACAGCTGCCGCCAAGATGGGTGTCATGCGCGGACGTCAGCTGACACCCCAACCAAACAACACTCATAATTTGGCTCCTCTTGCGACGGCCCTTAGGATACTCCGACTACCTAAA
>NC_066569.1:4367016-4372016 GCF_024679095.1 Eriocheir sinensis | reverse complement strand
CGTTTTTTTCACATCTTTTTTCTTATTTTTCCCGTTTTTCATTCCTTTTTTCTTTTTCCTGTTTTTTCATTCCTTTTTTTTCTTGTTTTTTCATTATTTTCTTATTATTCCTGTTTTCAATCCTTTTCTCTTTTTTTCTTTTTTTCATTCCTTTTTTTTTCGTTCCTTTTTCTTATTTTTCCTTTTTTTTTCATTCTTATTTCCTTTTGTTGTTGTTTTTTTCTTATTTCTCTTATATTTCTTTTCTTCCAGTCTTTCTTTCGTTTTTCGTTTTGTTTTCTTTAATTTTCCTTTTTTATTACTTTCTTCCCTTCTTTTCCCTACTTGTTCCCTTAGTCGTTCTTTCTTTTTCCTTTATCTTTTTTCTTTTCTTTTATCTTGAGAGAGAGGAGGGATTGTGATGCGAAAGGTCTTGAGAATGAGGGATGGAGAGGAAGAGAAAGAGAGAGAGTGGGAGGGGGCGAGGGAAATGAGGGGAGAAAGAGGGAGGGGAGAGGAAAGATGAGGTAAGTGAGAGAATGAGAGAATGGATGAAGAGGGTAAATGAGAGAGAGAGAGAGAGAGAGAGAGATGATTGGTTGATAGCATTAGAGATGAGGAAAGAGAGAGGGAGAAGGAGGGGAATAAGGGGGAGAGAGAAAGTTAGAGATAGGAAAAGAAGGGGAAGGGGAGAAGGAGAGAGAGAAAGAAAGAGGGAAGACGAATAGAGAAAAGAAAGAGAGGAAGAAGCCATCAGAGAGGAAAAGAGGGGAAAGGATGAAGAGAGAGAGAGAGAGAGAGAGAGAGAGGAATGAATGAACGAAGGAAAAGATAAAATTATAAAAGGAAAAGAAGGATTAGGAGGAATAGAAGAGAAGGAGGAGGAATAAAAAAAATCATCAGCCGATTCTTTGTTTTGATCGGCTTTTGTTTCCAATTGATTTATTCTCTGTTTTTTTTCTCTCTTTCGTTTTCTTTTTTTTCTCTTTTATCCCAAATTCCTTATTTGTCCGAAATTACTATATTTTTCGCTCTCCTTTATTTTCCTTTTTTTACTTTTTTATATTCGATGGTGAGATTTCTGCATTTTTTCCTTTTTTTCATATTTTTCACTTCATTTTTTTTCCTTAATTTTTTTCATTTTCATTTTTTTTCTTCATATTTTTTTTCCATTTTTTTCATTTTTTTAAAAATATTGTATTATATTCGCTGGTGATATTTTTGCATTTTTATAAAATATTTTTCTTCCTTTTCCTTTTTTTCTCCTTTCTTTCCATCTTTTATTTCTTTATCAAGCTTTTTTTTATTTTTCTTGTTTTTTTGCTCTCTCTCTCTCTCTCTCTCTCTCTCTCTCTCTCTCTCTCTCTCTCTCTCTCTCTCTCTCTCTCTCTCACTCTCTCTCCCTATCTCCCCTGCCTCTCTCTCTCTCTCTCTCTCTCTCTCTCTCTCTCTCTCTCTCTCTCTCTCTCTCTCTCTCTCTCTCTCTCTCTCTCTCTCTCTCTCTCTCTCTCTCTCTCTCTCTCTCTCTTCACCTATATTCACTCTCCCCTCAATTTCTCTCCTCTCTCTCTCTCTATCTGTCTCTTCCCCTCTCTCCCTTCCCTTCCCCTTCCTCCCTTCCCCTCCCGTCCCCTCTCTCCCTTTGCCATCCCCTCCCCTTCACTCCTCACTTCCCCTCACTTAGGAGTCAACAGCCGTGTCTCCCCTTCCCCTCCCTTCCCCTTCCCCTTTCCTCCCCTTCCTCTCCCTTCCCCTCCCCTTCCTTTCGACACATATACACTCTTACTGTCTGTCTACCCACTTTTTCCTCTCACTTTTTCCCCTCCTCCTCCTGCTCCTCCTCTTTCTCTTCTTCTCTTCTCTTCCTTTAATACTTTTATCTTTTCCTTCGTTCATTCATTCCTCTTTCTCTCGCCTCTTTTCTCTCCTCTTCCTCCTTTCCCCTCTTTTCCCCTCTCATGGCTTCTTCCTCTCTTTCTCTTCTCTATTCGTCTTCCCTATTTCTTTCCCTCTCTCCTTCTCCCCTTCCCCTTCTTTCCCTATCTCCCATTTTCTCTCCTCCTTTTTCCCCTTTTCTTCCATTCCTCTCTTTCCTCATCTCTAATGCTATCAACCAATCATATATTCTCTCTCTCTCTCTCTCTCTCTCTCTCTCTCTCTCTCTCTCTCTCTCTCTCTCTCTCTCTCTCTCTCTCTCTCTCTCTCTCTCTCTCTCTCTCTCTCACACACACACAAATGTACCCCTCCTTTCCCCTCTTCATCCATTTTCTCATTCTCTCTCCCCTACCTCCTCTCTCTCTCTCTCTCTCTCTCTCTCTCTCTCTCTCTCTCTCTCTCTCTCTCTCTCTCTCTCTCTCTCTCTCTCTCTCTCTCTCCATCCCTCATTCTCTAGACCTTTCGTATCCCAACCCCCCTACTCTCTCTCTCTCTCTCTCTCTCTCTCTCTCTCTCTCTCTCTCTCTCTCTCTCTCTCTCTCTCTCTCTCTCTCTCTCACCACCAGCCTCTCCCTCTCGTCCGCTCATTGTCCATAATTATCAATTTCCTAGCCAGGGCCCCCCTGATCGCTGCCCTCTCTCCCCCCTCTCCCCTCTCTCTCCCTCCCCTCACCCTTCTGTCTCCCCTCACCTCCTCTCACTTCTCTTCTCCCCTCACCTCTCCTCCCTTACATCTATCCATTCACTTCTTTTCTCTCTGTCTCTCACCTCTCTAAGCATTTCTCTTCTCTCCTCCTCCATCCCCTTTCCCCTCTTCTTTTCCCCTCACCTCCTCTCACTTCTCTTCTCCCCTCACCTCCCCCTCTCCTCTCATATATCCCTTACACTTCTCTCTCTTACCTTTCATATCATTTCTCTTTCATCTCTCCCCTCTTTCCCCTCTTTCTCTCCCCTCACCTCCTCTCACTTCTCTTCTCCCCTTACCTCTCCTTCCTTACAGCTATCCATTCACTTCTTTTCTCTCACCTTTTAAATCATTTCACTTCTCTCCTCCTCTCTCCCCTTTCCCCTCTTCCTTTCCCCTCTTCCTTTCCCCTCACCTCCTCTCACTTCTCTTCTCCCCTCACCTCTCCTCCCTTATATCTATCCATTCACTTCTTTTCTCTCACCTTTCAAATAATTTCACTTCTCTCCTCCTCTCTCCCCTTTCCCCTCTTCCTTTCCCCTCACCTTCTCTCCCCACACTTCCTCTCACTGCTCTTCTCCCCTCACCTCTCCTCCCTTACAGCTATCCATTCACTTCTTTTCTCTCCCCAACCTTTCAAATCATTTCTCTTCTCTCTTCTCTCCCCTTTCCCCTCTTCCTTTCCCCTCACCTTCTCTCCCGTCACTTCCTCTCACTTCTCTTCTCCCCTCACCTCCTCTTCTCTTCTCATATCCCTTACACTTCTCTCTCTTACCTTTCATATAATTTCTCTTCTTTCATTTCCCTCCTTTCCTCTTTTTCTTTCCCCTCACTTACTCTGACTTCTCTTCTCCCCACCTCTCCTCTCCCTTATATCTATTCTTTCACTTCTCATCTATGCCTAACACTTTTCTCTTTCATTTTCTCTCCTCTCTCCCCGCTTTCTCTCCCCTCACCTTTTCTCTCTTATCTTCTCCCCTCTACTCTCCCTTACATCTGTTTCTTCACCTCTCCTTCTCTCTCCCTTGTATTTCTCGTCTACCTTCGCTTTACTATTCAATTTATTTCTCCTTTTCCTCTTTTTCCTCTCCCCTCTTTTTTCCTCACTTTCCCTCCCATCTCTCCTCATATCTCTACTCCTCTCTTCTCATATATTCCTTTCTCTTCTCACTTTTCGTATTATATTATTTTACCCTCTTCCCTCTTTCCTTTCTCTTCTTTTCCTCTCACTTCCTCCTCCTCCTCCTCCTCCTCCTCTCCTCTTCTACCTCCTGTTTTCTCTCCCTTTCATATTATTTCATTTCCTCTTTTCCCCTCATTCATTTCCCTTTGCTTTTCCCCTCACTTCCTCCTCCCACCATTCTCTCTCTCTCTCTCTCTCTCTCTCTCTCTCTCTCTCTCTCTCTCTCTCTCTCTCTCTCTCTCTCTCTCTCTCTCTCTCTCTCTCTCTCTCTCTCTCTCTCTCTCTCTCTCTCTCTCTCTCTCTCTCTCTCTCTCTCTCTCTCTCTCTCTCTCTCTCTCTCTCTCTTCTGATAACAGACAAACAATTTTTCTCCCCTTCCCATTAAACGAGAGAGAGAGAGAGAAGAAGGTGAGTGTAACTGTGCTAAGTTTATGGTCTCTCTCTCTCTCTCTCTCTCTCTCTCTCTCTCTCTCTCTCTCTCTCTCTCTCTCTCTCTCTCTCTCTCTCTCTCTCTCTCTCTCTCTCTCTCTCTCTCTTTTGATTGCTCTATTTTCCTCATGAATTTTGATGGACACAAAGTCCCCCCCCACTCTCTCTCTCTCTCTCTCTCTCTCTCTCTCTCTCTCTCTCTCTCTCTCTCTCTCTCTCTCTCTCTCTCTCTCTCTCTCTCTCTCTCTCTCTCTCCCCTTTTGTAATGACTTTCCCAGCGGTGTCGTAAGAGAGAGAGAGATGATGGAATTTTCGCATCCACAAGCAATGTTTATTAATTTGTTTTTATTTATTTGATTTTTATTAATTCATTCATTTATATTCATTTTCTCTCCATAGCCTTCCTTTACATAGGTGTGCGCGCGCGTGTGTGTGTGTGTGTGTGTGTGTGTGTGTGTGTGTGTGTGTGTGTGTGTGTGTGTGTGTGTGTGTGTGTGTGTGTGTGTGTGTGTTTTGCTTTCATCTTTTCATTCAGTGACATCTTCTTTTTCTTCTTTTTCTTTCTACTCTATATCATTTTCTTAATTTTCTTTATCTTTTATCTGTCTTCTTTTTCCTGTCATCCATCATCTTCAACTCTTTCTTTTTATTTGTCTTCTTCTTCTCCTTCTACTTTTTCACCAGTTATTTTTATTATTTTTATTATTATTATTATTATTATTATTATTATTATTATTATTATTATTATTGTTATTATTATTACTATTACTATTATTTTTTATTATATTA
>NC_066569.1:4352016-4364516 GCF_024679095.1 Eriocheir sinensis | reverse complement strand
TTTTGTTGTTTTGTTGTGCGTTTTTGTTCGTCTATCCTGTTTTTTTCCTTCTTTTTCCTTTTTTTTTCTTTATACTTTCTTCTTTTTCTCCTTCCTCTTCCTCCATTTTCTCTCTCTCTCTCTCTCTCTCTCTCTCTCTCTCTCTCTCTCTCTCTCTCTCTCTCTCTCTCTCTCTCTCTCTCTCTCTCTCTCTCTCTCTCTCTCTCTCTCTCTCACCTACTCACTCACTCTCACTCCCTTGTCTTAATCCTCTTTCTCTCTTCTTTATCTCCTTCTCTTTGGTTCAGTTCTCTCTCTATTCTTTCTTTCTTCCTGTTATTTATTTACTTTACTATTTTTCTTCTTTATCATCTTTATTTATTTTATTTATCATATTTTTCTTTATTTTACTTTTACTCTTTATGCTCTACTTTTTCTTTTTCTCTTTTTTTTCTCTTGTCATCTAATTCCTTTTCTGTTTTTCTTTTCTTATTTCCTCCTCTTTTATCCATTCATTTCTCTCTCCTACTCTTTATCCTTCTCTTTTCCCTCTTCTCTCCTTTTTTCTTTTCTTTTTCGTCTTATTTCTTTTCTCCTTTTTAATCACTTCCTTTTTTCTCATTTTTCCCTCCCTCTTTTATTCTCTTTTCCATCAATTATCTTCTTTTCCCTCTTTACTTTTCTCTCATTTCTTTCTTTTCCTTTTTAATCTTTTTTTCTCTTCTTCATTTTCTTCACACTTTCTCATTCCCTTTCTTTCCCTTTCTCTTTTTCTCTTCCACATATCTTTATCATATTTTTTTCCTTTCCATTTTTTTCCTTTCCTTTATCCTTTCTTCCTCTTCTTCTGTTCTTTTCATTTAGTCTTCCTCTTTTCCTCTTATCCCTCTTCTGTTCTTTTCATTTAGTCTTCCTCTTTTCCTCTTATCCCTCTTCTTTTCCTCTGTCTTATCTCTCACACATCTTTATTTTATTACTTTCTCTTCCCTTTCCTCTTCTTTTCCCCCATCTTCCTCTTTTTCTTCCTCTTAACTCTCCCTCTCATCTCTTTGTCATTACTTTCTCTTTCCATTCCTTTCTTTTCCTTCCCTTCTTCCTCTTCTTTTTCCTCTTAATTCTCTTTCTCATCCCTTTATCTTATTATTTTCTTTCTTTTCTTTTCCTTGCCTTCGTCTTCTTCCTCTTAAGTCTCCCTCTCATCTCTTTATCAAATTTATTTCCCTTTCCTTTGCTTTCTTTTCCCCACAATCCTATATTTAGCTCATTTACTCCTCTTTGTTTCCTCTCGATCCTCTTCCATTCCTCTTTATCACATTTTCTATCCCTATTCTTTCGTTCCAAATCCTTTTCTTTTGCTTTCTCTCCCCCTCGATCCTCTGTCTCTCATATACTCTTCATTTCCTTTTATTCCTCTTCCTCTTTCCTCTTGATCCTTTTCATTCCTCTTTTATCTTATTTTCTTTCCTGTTCTTTCGTTTCAAATCCTTTTCTTTTGTTTTCTCTTCCCCTCGATCCTCTATCTCTCATTTACTCTTCATTTCCTTCTATTCCTCTTCCTCTTTCCTCTTGATCCTCTTCCATTCCTCTTTATCACATCTCTCCTTATTCCTTCGTTTCAAATCCTTTTCTTTTGTTTTCTCTTCCCCTCGATCCTCTATCTCTTTCATTTATTCCTCTTTCTTTCGTCGTAATCCTCTTCCTCTCCTCTTCATCCTCTTCCATTCCTCTTTTATCTTATTTTCTTTCCTGTTCTTTCGTTCCAAATCCTTTTCTTTTGTTTTCTCTTCCCCTCGATCCTCTATTTCTCATTTACTCCTCTTTATTCCCTTCTGTTCCTCTTCCTCTTTCCTCTTGATCCTCTTCCATCCCTCTTTATCACATTTTCTTTCTCTATTCTTTCGTTTCAAATCCTTTTCTTTTGTTTTCTCTTCTCCTCGATCTTCTATCTCTCTCATTTACTCTTCATTTCCATCTATTCCTCTTCCACTTTCCTCTTGATCCTCTTCCATCCCTCTCTATCACATTTTCTTTCCCTATTCTTTCGTTTCAAATCCTTTTCTTTTGTTTTCTCTTCCCCTCGATCCTCTGTCTCTCATTTACTCTTCATTTCCTTCTATTCCTCTTCCTCTTTCCTCTTGATCCTCTTCCATCCCTCTTTATCACATTTTCTTTCCCTATTCTTTCGTTTCAAATCCTTTTCTTTTGTTTTCTCTTCTCCTCGATCTTCTGTCTCTCTCATTTACTCTTCATTTCCATCTATTCCTCTTCCGCTTTCCTCTTGATCCTCTTCCACTCCTCTTTATCTCATTTTCTTTCCCTATTCTTTCGTTTCAAATCCCTTTCTTTTGTTTTCTCTTCCCCTCGATCCTCTGTCTCTCATTTACTCTTCATTTCCTTCTATTCCTCTTCCTCTTTCCTCTTGATCCTTTTCCATCCCTCAATATCACATTTTCTTTCCTGTTCTTTCGTTCCAAATCCTTTTCTTTTGTTTTCTTTTCCCATCGATCCTCTATCTCTCATTTACTCCTCTTTCTTTCGCCGTAATCCTCTTCCTCTCCTCTTGATCCTCTTCCTAAAGGCTTCGATCCTACGCACAAAGGATCGGTGTGTCCCGGAGTCCTTTTAAGGGGATCCACTTGGCATCCTTTAAAGGGCTGCCTCTTGTGTGAAGTGTGCCTCCCCCTTACCCTTGTTTATTCCCCTCTTCCTCCCCTCACATTCCCCTCTCTTCCTCCTCCTCCTCCTCCTCCTCCTCCTCCTCTTCTTTCTGCTCCTATTTCTCTGTTTTTCTCTTCTTTCTCTTGTTCTCGGTATGATTTTTTTTTTTTTTTGCTTTCTACTACTACTACTACTACTACTACTACTACTACAACAACTACTACTACTACTACTACTACTACTACTACTACTACTACTACTACTACTACTGCTACTTTACTACTACTACTATTACCACTACTACTACTGCTACTACTACTACTTCTACTTCTACTATACTATTACTACTCTAACAATGGTAGTAGTAGTAGTAGTAGTGGTGGTGGTGGTGGTGGTGGTCATCTGTCAAGAGTTACTCACACTATGACCTTGTGACTCTCTCTCTCTCTCTCTCTCTCTCTCTCTCTCTCTCTCTCTCTCTCTCTCTCTCTCTCTCTCTCTCTCTCTCTCTCTCTCTCGTCCCTTCACCCAGCCACAACCACTGCCCTGTCCTTTCCCCCCTCCCCCTCTCCCTCCCTTTTCTCTCCCCTTCTCTCCCCTCTCACTCTCTCCCTTCTCTCCCCTCACTTCCCTTCCCTTCACTCCGGCTTTTCTCTCTCTCTCTCTCTCTCTCTCTCTCTCTCTCTCTCTCTCTCTCTCTATCTCTCTCTCTCTCTCTCTCTCTCTCTCTCTCTCTCTCTCTCTCTCTCTCTCTCTCTTCCTTTTCTTCCTTCTCCCTCCCTTTTCTTTTTGTCTATCTTTCTTTTCTCTCCTCTCTCCCTTTCTTTTACCTTCATTCTCTCTCTTCCCTTTATTCATGTTTTTTTTTCCCTTTTCCTTTCTTCTTATCTCTTTCTCCTTCCTTTCTTTCTTTTTTTGTTTTCCTCCAACTTTCTATATCCATTACCTCACTTCTTCTTCCTCCTACTCTTTCTTCTTCCTCCTCCTCACCCTCCTCCTCCTCCTCCTCCTCCTCCTCCTCCTCCTCCTCCTCATTAGTTTCATCCTTCTCAAATTTTATAACCTAACACCTCTCTTTCCTCCTCTTGTTTATCTCCTCCTCCTCCTCCTTCACTCGTATATCTCCTTCCCTCACCTTTCTTCCTCCTCCTCCTTTTCTTCCTCCCTCTTCATGTGCTACAAAATCAAGGATATATTTATTTATTATTATTATTATTATTATTATTATTATTATTATTGTTATTGTTGTTGTTATTGTTGTTGATATAAAACAGAGGAACGTATTTGATCAAGTAATGCTCTCTATCTCTCTCTCTCTCTCTCTCTCTCTCTCTCTCTCTCTCTCTCTCTCTCTCTCTCTCTCTCTCTCTCTCTCTTATCTGACCTTGTTCTATCAATACTACGATGTTCTCTTCCTCCTCCTTCTCCTCCTCCTCCTCCTTCTCCTCCTCCTCCTCCTCCTCCTCCTCTTTTATTTAATCTGAAAACTAAATGGATTGAAGGAAATTGCGGAGAGAGAGAGAGAGAGAGAGAGAGAGAGAGAGAGAGAGAGAGAGAGATTGAGTAAGAGGAAAAATTGCATATTCTCTCTCTCTCTCTCTCTCTCTCTCTCTCTCTCTCTCTCTCTCTCTCTCTCTCTCTCTCTCTCTCTCTCTCTCTCTCGTGCGTAGTGATGACGTGAGTTGTTAAAGTTAATTGTTTGTTTGTTCGTGTGTTTGTTTTTGTTTTGATTTGTTTCTGTTTTAGTTTTTTTTTTACTTTTTCATTATTCTTTTTTTTGATAATGTGTTTTCTATTTCTTCTCTTTCTTTTTCTTTTTTTCTTTTTCTTTTGCTTTTCCTTTCCTTCTTCTATTTCTTTATTTTTTCTTTTTTTCTTTTGCTTCTTAATTTTCTCTATTTCTTCTTCTTCTTTTTCTTCTTCTTCTATTACTACTTTCTCTTCTTTTTCCTCTTCTTCTGTCACGACTTTTCTTTATTTTTCCTCTTCTTCTTCTTCTTCTTCTTCTTCTTATTATTATTATTATTATTATTATTATTATTATTATTATTATTATTATTATTATTATACCACCCTTACCCCCACACCCATCCCCTTCCTCCTCCTCTTCCTCCTTCTTCTCTTCCTCCTCCTCCTTTTCTTCCTCCTCCTTTTCATCCTCCTCCTCCTCCGTTGGTCTGTTTTCCTCCCTTCGTCTAGAGGAATGCAAGAAAAACAAAGAGGAGGAAAGGTTCTCTTCCTCTCATCTCTAAAATCCCTCCTCCTCCTCCTCCATCTTCTGTTATTGCTTCATTCTTCTATTTGTCTTTTAGTTTTAGTTTTTCTTCCTCCTCTTGTTCTCTTTCCTCTTGTATTTCCTCTTCCTCTTGTTCATCTCCGGTTTTCCTCTTTTTTTTGTTTTTTTTTTTGCTCTTTTTTGTCTTCTTCATTTTAGCTTCCTCCTCCTCCTCCTCCTCCCTCTTTTGTATCTCCTCATCTTCACCTTTCCTCTTCCTCCTCTTTTTTTTGTCCTTTCCCTTTTCATCTAAACTTTTCTTCCTCTTTTTTCTTCTTTCCCCTCCAACTTCCCTCTTTTTTCCTTTCCTTTTTTTCCCTTATTCTTTATTTGTTTCCTCTCACTTCCTATTTTTTTTCTTTTTCTTCTTCTTTTTCATTCTCTTCTCTTTTCTCTTGTTCTTTTTCGATTTTCTCATTTTTCCATTTCTTCTTCTTCTTCTTCTTCTTCTTCTTCTTCTTCATTCAGTTAGCGACTTTAACAGTGTGAATAATAACAATAATAATAATAATAATAATAATAATAATAATTGCTTTGCCACTCAACACGTTACGCAATCCTCCTCCTCCTCCTCCTCCTCCTCTTGCAGACTATACCTATCTTACCATCCATCTCTCTCTCTCTCTCTCTCTCTCTCTCTCTCTCTCTCTCTCTCTCTCTCTCTGGGGATAGAAAGAGGGAAATAAAAAGGGGAAAATATAGAAAAAGGAGGAAAGAAAAGGAAAAGAAGTAAGTAGAAAAGAAAGAAGAGAAGAAAAGAGGAAATAGAAGAGAGAGAGGAGGAAAAGGAAGGGAGGAGAGAAGAGGGGAAGAAGGAAAGAAGGGAAGAGAAAGGAAAGGGGAAGGAGAAAGAGGGAAAGCAAGTATGTGTGTGTGTGTGTGTGTGTGTGTGTGTGTGTGTGTGTGTGTGTGTGTGTGTGTGTGTGTGTGTTAATCGTTTTTGTACATCTTTCAAGAATTTTGTTTTTATACAGTATTCTCCTCCTCTTCCTCCTCCTCTTCTCCTTCCTCTTCTTCTTCTTTTTCTTCTCCTTCTTCTTCTTTGCGTCATCTTCTTTAGTTGTATTCATATTTTTCCTCCTCCTCCTCCTCCTCCTCCTCCTCCTTCCTCAATATTTCCTTCTATCCTTCAATCTTATCTCCACCCCCCCCCCCTCTCTCTCTCTCTCTCTTTTGCACGTGTTCCACAAGGGTGCCAACACTCTCTCTCTCTCTCTCTCTCTCTCTCTCTCTCTCTCTCTCTCTCTCTCTCTCTCTCTCTCTCTCTCTCTCTCTCTCTCTCTCTCTCTCTCTCTCTCTCTCTCTCTCACCTACTATATATACATTACCTCCAAACCCCCTCACACACACACACACACACACACACACACACACACACACACACACACGTTTTTTTCCTTCCCTTTATTTACAACTTTCTAGGAAACAAGAAAATTCAATATAGACAAGAGAAGAGGAAGAAAAAGAAGAGGTGGAGGAGGAGGAGGAGAAGGAGGAGACTGGCATTGTGTTTATCCTCCGAGCGCAACATTATATCCACCTCCTCCTCCTCCTCCTCCTCCTCCTCCTCCTCCTCCTCCTCCTGCTCCTGCTCCTTCTCTTTCTCCTCCTTTATTTGCTTTTTCTAGCCTTCTTGTTGATGCATTACCACAGGAGGAGGAGGAAGAGGAGGAGGAGGTGAAGGAAGAAGCCCAGTTTAGGTGTGCAAGGATGTGTGTGTGTGACCCAGTTTTTGCTTTCATTTGTTTTACTATAATCTCTCTCTCTCTCTCTCTCTCTCTCTCTCTCTCTCTCTCTCTCTCTCTCTCTCTCTCTCTCTCTCTCTCTCTCTCTCTCTCTCTCTCTCTCTCTCTCTCTCTCTCTCTCTCTCTCTCTCTCATTTTCGTTACTAAATTTTATTGCTCAATTTTGCGTAGTGATGAAGGGGATAATGATTTCGTTGTCTGTCTGTCTGTCTATCTATCTGTCTGTCTGTCTGTCTGTCTATCTCTGTTTTTCTGTCTGTCTGTCTGTATGTTCTTTATCATACTGTATACAAAAACAGATTAAAACAGACAGCAAATTAACACTGACAACGAATATAAGGGGAAAAAAATTATTATTATTATTATTTAATTTATTTAATTTTTTATTTTTTTATTTGGATAAACTACTACCCCGCAAAAATAATATACGTGCAAATATCCTTCTAGTTTTATTCTCTCTCTCTCTCTCTCTCTCTCTCTCTCTCTCTCTCTCTCTCTCTCTCTCTCTCTCTCTCTCTCTCTCTCTCTCTCTCTCTCTCTCTCTCTCTCTCTTACCCAGTTCTCACTTTTGTATATCATTATTTTCATCTCATTCTTTTTAACTATTATTTTATTATTTTTCTTTCTTTTCTTTTCTCTCTTATCTTTAATTTTCTTTCTTTTTCAATTTATTTCTCTTCATTATCTTCTCCTTATTGCTTTCTCCCTCTTTCTCTTTTTATTACTACCATCTTCCCTTCTCTCTCTCTCTCTCTCTCTCTCTCTCTCTCTCTCTCTCTCTCTCTCTCTCTCTCTCTCTCTCTCTCTCTCTCTCTCTCTCTCTCTCTCTCTCTCTCTCTCTCTCTCTCTCTCTCTCTCTCTCTCTCTCTCTCTCTCTCTCTCTCTCTCTCTCTCTCTCTCTCTCTCTCTCTCTCTCTCTCTCTCTCTCTCTCTCTCTCTCTCTCTCTCTCTCTCTCTCTCTCTCTCTTATAACGTGAGAACAAAAATTAAAAGTCAGAGAGAAAGAAGAGAAACACTTTGAATTGAGGGCGTTTGACAGTCATCACTCATCGCCCTTGTATGGAAGAGGAAGAGGAGGAGGAGGAGGAATTGAATAGGTGATGTATGAGAGATGTATGCGGAAAAGGAATAAGCTGATAATAGGAGGAGGAGGAGGAAGAGGAGGAGGAGGAGGAGGAGGAGGTGAATCGGCGAGGGATGAAGGAAGAGAAAGATAAGGAGGAGCATGATGAATAGGAAGGAAGAGGAAGAGGAAGAGAAGAAACATGGAAACATGGAAATGCAGGCAACAGAAAGCCTATTGGCTCTTTACGAGGTTGCCCGCTTTGGTGATTTAATCTGCTCGACAGCCACTTGGAGCCTGGGGAGCAGATGAAAGCACCTCGACATTGAGGAGCAGATGAAAGCACCTCGATATTGAGGAGCAGTTGAAAGCACCTCAATATTCAGTTTACTCCCGACGCAGCGAAGTGACGGTCGATTCTATATTTGAAGGAGTTGATAGTATTCGCATTTACTACTTATGAAGGAAGATTGTTCCAGTGACGGATGACTCGGTTTGAAAAGAAACTCCTTCCGATGTCTATGTTACATCGACTAGACTGATTATTATTATTAGGGAGGAGGAAGAAGAAGTAGAGAAAGAGGAGGAGGAGAATGAAAAGGACGTAATCATTGTATATACAGTATGAGAGAGAGAGAGAGAGAGAAGAAGAAGAAGAAGGAGAACGTGCAATTCTCTTTTTCCAATATAATTTTCTCTTCCAATTTTCCTCTTCCTTCATTCCCTCCTTTCTTTCCTTTTTCTTTTCTTTTTTTTTCCTCTGTCTTCTTGTCTTCCTTTTTTTCTCCCTTCTTCTCTCTCTCTCTCTCTCTCTCTCTCTCTCTCTCTCTCTCTCTCTCTCTCTCTCTCTCTCTCTCTCTCTCTCTCTCTCTCTCTCTATCCTTTTTCCTCCACTTCCTTCCCTTCCTTCATTTCCTCTTTTTTTCTCATTTCTCTCTCTCTCTCTCTCTCTCTCTCTCTCTCTCTCTCTCTCTCTCTCTCTCTCTCTCTCTCTCTCTCTCTCTCTCTCTCTCTCTCTCTCTCTCTCTCTCTCTCTCTTCTCCACTTCCTTCCCTTCCTTCCTTTCCTCTTTTCCTGTTTTTCTTTTTTTTTCCTATCTCCCTCTTCTCTACCTTTCTTTTTTCTTTTTACTTCCATTCCTCCTGCTTTACACTTTTATCTCCCTTTCCCCCGCTTCTCTCTCCCTCTTTCCTTCTCTTTCTCTCTTTTCCTCTTTCTTTAATCTCTCTCTCTCTCTCTCTCTCTCTCTCTCTCTCTCTCTCTCTCTCTCTCTCTCTCTCTCTCTCTCTCTCTCTCTCTCTCTCTCTCTCTCTCTCTCTCTCTCTCTCTCTCTCTCTCTCTCTCTCTCTCTCCCCTTCCCTCATCCTACCCCCCTCCCTTCTTTAACATTCGAAGTTTTCTTTCCAATAAAGGAGAGGAGAGAAGGAGGAAGTGAAGGAAGCTTAAAGTTAACTATCCTTTGATTCTCTCTCTCTCTCTCTCTCTCTCTCTCTCTCTCTCTCTCTCTCTCTCTCTCTCTCTCTCTCTCTCTCTCACATAAATGGCTCAATTATTGTAACTCATAAAGGTGATTAATGGTTAGAGTTAATTAGTCTCTCTCTCTCTCTCTCTCTCTCTCTCTCTCTCTCTCTCTCTCTCTCTCTCTCTCAATCTCATCCGTATTCTCTTTCTCGTTTGCTTATTAAATTGACATATGTTTGTTCTCTCTCTCTCTCTCTCTCTCTCTCTCTCTCTCTCTCTCTCTCTCTCTCTCTCTCTCTCTCTCTCTCTCTCTCTCTCTCTCTCTCTCTTTCAATTTTTACATCACATTGCTTCCTTCCTCGTTCTTTCCACATTTCTTCCTCCTCCTCCTCCTCCTCCTCCTCCTCCTCCTCAATCTTGTATGCTCTTCCTGTGTTCTCTTCCTTTCCTAATGGGGAGGAAAGAGGGGAAGAAGAAGACGAGAGAGAGAGAGAGAGAGAGAGAGAGAGAGATTTGAAGATTAAGGTTTTCATTTATTTCTCCCAATTTTTCTCTTCCTCATAATTATCAGTTCTTCCTCCATTCCCTCTCTTTATTCTTTCTCTTTTCCACTTCATATCTTTCTCTTCCCTTCTCTTTCCTTCTCTCCTTTTGTTTCCTTCTCATTTCTCTCTGCCTCTCTTTCCTTCCCTTTATTTCTTCTGTTTTCTCTTTCTCTTTTTCATATCTTCCTCTTCCTTCCTTTCCTTCCTCTCTATCTGTCTATCTATTTATCTATCTATCAATCTATTAGTCTATCTGTTTTCATGTCAGACTTTCCATTCATCAAATTCAATAACTTTAATTTTCGAACCTACACTTTTATTGGACAAGAGAGAGAGAGAGAGAGAGAGAGAGAGAGAGAGAGAGTATAAATCCTAGCCAGTCTTGTTATTAAAAGAAAATATATATAAGAATGCCTGTATCTCCTCCTCCTCCTCCTCCTCCTCTTCTTTCCTTCCTATCCATGTTCTTCCATATTTCTTGTTGTTTCTTCCCCTCCTCTTTATCCTCTTGCAATTCGTCTTCCTCCTCTTCTTCCTCCTCCTCTCCTTCTTCTTCCCCTTCTCATTTCCTTCCTTCATTCTTTATTGCTGTTTATACTTTCTCCGTTTCCTCTCTGATTCCTTTATTCCTTTTTTTCTTTTTTTTTCTTCTGCCCTTCCGCCTCCTCCTTTTCCTCCTTTCTTTCCTCCTTACTTTCTGCAGCAAGTAAAGAAAAGAATCTTAGAATCACTATATCAAGCGATTTAAAGCCCGGTCAGCATTGTTCAGAGGTAGTTCAAGCCGCAACAAATTGGTTGGCTTCATCGGACGAGTCTTTAATAATAAATCGGAAAAAGTAATATTAAAACTGTATAATTCGCTGGTTCGACCCCATCTAGAGTACTGTGTACAGTTTTGGTGTCCCTACTACAGAAAAGACATTGAAAAGTTAGAACGGGTTCAACGGAGAGTAACAAAAATTATTCCTATGTTGAGAAATTTATCTTATGAACAAAGGCTTATAGAAGCAAATTTATTCAGCCTATCAAAGCGAAGAATGCGAGGCGATCTAATATGTAGAAGTGTTTAAAATGTTTAAAGGATTCAGTGATATTAATGCGGAAGATTACTTTACAATTGATCGATCAAATAGAACAAGAAATCACAATTTCAAGATAAGTGGTAAAAAATTATCGTCGCACGAAGCCAAACATTTCTTCAGTCGAGTTGTTAATGTTTGGAACTCTCTACCCTGTGATGTCGTTGATAGTACAACAGTTACGTCCTTCAAGAATAGATTAGACAAGTATTTTGAATCCAACCAGCAACTAAGATATTACTCATTGTCGTAATAACGTTAAGTTCTTTCGAATACTGGTGTCCTTGTCCGTTTTTATCGCCCGGTTAGTGGTAGCAATAATGGTAGTTCTTTACTCATTCCTACATAATTTCCATGCAGTTTTTCCATGCTGGATGGTTCTTTTTCCTTTCCTGCCGGCTTTGGCTGGAGGGATGGGGGGGTGGGGAGGAGCCTTCGCCTTTGCTGTCCTTCATCTTCCACCTTTGACTAGATAGTTAGTGTAGCTTGTCACAAACAGGACCAGCAGGTCTGCTGTTGTTTGTTCTTTCTTTGTATTACTTTGTGTTCCTCCTCCTCCTCCTCGTCTGACTTTCCTATCAATATTCTAGTTTTTCGTTCTTCCCATTCTTCTTCTCACCACCTCCTCCTCCTCCCCCTCTGCAAAAAAGTCAAAAGTCGTCCTTCCTGATTTTTTTTTTCTTTTTTTTTTATCCTCATGACTGCAATTAATGTGACAGAAAGAGGAGGAGGAGGAGGGAGGGTGAACGAGAGGAAATGGAGGAGGAAGAGAGGAAATGTAGAACGGGAAAGAAGGAGGAGGAGGAGGAGGAGGAAGAGGAAGAGGAGGAGGAGGAGGAGGTGACAACAGATAGATTGGTAAAGGAAACGGAGGAGAAGGTAGGGAAGGAGGAGGAGGAGGAGGAAACGAGACGATTGGGAGAAGGAAATAGAAAAAGGAGAGAGAGAGAGAGAGAGAGAGAGAGAGAGAGAGAGAGAGAGAGCAATAAGAAAAGAAATATCAATAAAAGTAAAAGGGGAGGAAAAAGAGAGAAGTTTGTAAGGTAGGGAGGAGGAGGAGGAGGAGGAGGTAAAAGAGGAAAATAAGAAAGAGAAAAAGAAAATGAAGAGAATAGGAATAATAATAATAATAATAATAATAATAATAATAATAATAATAATAATAATAATAATAGGAGAGAGAGAGAGAGAGAGAGAGAGAGAGTTGGAATTGAACGGAAAGAAGAAATCTGTAAGAAAAAAATAATAGGAAGAGGAGGAGGAGAAGAGGGAAAAAAAGATGATGTTAGGGAGGAGGAAGGGAGAGAAGAGGAGGAGGGAAGATGAGAAGGATGCTGCCCTCCTCCTCCTCCTCCTCCTCCCTCCCTCCCAGTCATTCCGTCTCTCCTTTCCTCCCTTCCCTTGGTGAGAGAGAGAGAGAGAGAGAGAGAGAGAGAGAGATGGATATAGTTATGCGCTAAATTCATCCTTCCTTCCTTCCTTTCTTTCTTCCTTGTTTCCTTCTTTTCCTCTTCTTTTTCATCTCTTCCCTCCTTTTTTCCTTTTCTTCTCCTCTCCCATATTTCTTCCTTCTCTTCTTCTTTCCTTCCATATTTCCTTCTTTTTGCTTTGTTTTTTTATATATTTACTTTTTCCTTCTCTACTTTTCTTCATTTTCTTTCTTCCTTCCTTTCTTCTCTTCCTTTCTTCCTTTCT
>NC_066569.1:4299516-4347016 GCF_024679095.1 Eriocheir sinensis | reverse complement strand
TTTCCTGCTTTTTTCCTATTATTCCGTTCTCTTCCTTCTTCTCCTTCCTTTAGCTTTTCCTCCGTTTTTCCTCCTTTTCATTTCTTTTTCCCCTTCTACATTTTTTCAATCCTATTTTTTATCTCTATCTTTCCTTCTTTTCCTCTTCCTTCCATTCTTCTTTTTTCCCTTCCCCAGTTCTCTTTTTTTCTCTCTTCCCTTTTTCCAACCCAATTTTTTTTCCTTTTTTTTCTCCCTTTTTTTCGTCCCTCACTAATTATGTCTCTCCCTGTCCCGTGATTGGTCCAAAATTGCTGACGTCATCACCGAGGCGGCCTTTGATTGGTCCAAATGACTCGAAATTCTGACGGAGCTAAATGGCCCGAGGGATTGGCTGGGAGGAGGAGGAGGAGGAGGAGGGGTAGGGGAAGGAGGAGGAGGAGGAGGGGAGGGGAAAATGAGGTTAGTCGGGAAGGGAAGGAAAGGTAAGGGAAGGGACGAAAGGGAGAGAGATAGAGGGGAAGAGGAGGAGGAGGAGGAGGTGAAAATGAGGTTAGAAGGGAAGGGAAGGGAATGGAGAGAATGTGCAGAGGAGAGGGGAAGAGAAGAAGGAGGAGGAGGAGGAGGAGGAGAAAATGAGGTTAGAAGGGAAGGGAAGGGAATGGAGAGAGTGCAGAGGAGAGGGGAAGAGGAGGAGGAGGGGAAAATGAGGTTAGGAGAGGGGAAGGGAAGGGAAGGAAAGGATAAATAATAAATGTGAAAGTGAGGGGAAGGGAGGAGAGGAGAAAATGAGGTTTGAAGAGAGGGGAAGAGAAGGAAGAACGTGTAAATGGGAGGGGAAATGGGGAAGGGGGGAAAGAAGAGGGGAATATGAGGTTAGAAGAGAAGAGAAGGGAAGGGGAAGGAAAGGAAAGAAGAGAGGAGAGAGGGAATTGAGGGGAAGGGGAGATTGAGGGAAAATGGGGAGGAAGGGAGAGAAGGAAAAAAGGTGAGGGGAAAAGGAAGAGGGGGAATATGAGGATTGAAGATATGGGAAGGGAAAGGAAAGGAGAGAAGGGAGGAGAGGGGGAACTGAGGGGAAGGGGAGAATGAGGGAAAATGGGGAGGAAGGAGAGAATGTGAGGGGAAAGGAAAGGAGGAGATGAAAAGAGGGGAAATGGAGGAGAAATAAGAGAGGGGAAAAGATAGAATGGAAGAAGAAATAAGTAAGAGGTAAAAAAAAGGGGGAAATAAAAGGAGTTTGTAAGTAAGGAAGGATAAAGAGGAGGAGGAGGAGGAGGAGGAGTAATATTTCTAACTCTTCCTTGTCTGTCTGTCTGACCTTGACACGACCTCCTCCTCCTCCTCCTCCTCCTCCTCCTCCTCCTCTTCCTCTTCCTCTTCCTCCTCCTCCTCCTCCTCCTCCTCCTCCTCGTCCTCTTCCTCTTCCACCCCCTTCACCTCAACACACACACACACACACACACACACACACACACACACACACAAGTGACAATGGGCGAGGATTACTTACCTCTCTGTTCACGGATTACATGGATTACACGTGCGTCGAGGGATTACACCCGGCGTAGGAGGAAGAGGAGGAGGATAATAAAGGGAGAAGGAAGAGGAAAAGTATTATAAAAGAAGGGGAAATTGATTAGGAGGATAGGGAGGAGGAGGAGGATAATAAAGGGAGAAGGAAGAGGAAAAGTATTATAAAAGAAAGGGAAATTGATTAGGAGGATAAGGAGGAGGAGGAGGAGGATAATAAAGGGAGAAGGAAGAGGAAAAGAAAGGGAAATTGATTAGGAGGATAAGGAGGAGGAGGAGGAGGAAAAAGGGAAGTAGAATAATAATAAGGAAAGAAGGAAGAGAAACAAAACTAATAAAGGAGGAAGAGGAGGAGAAAGGGAAATAGAATAATAATAAGGAAGGAAGAGAAACAAAATTAATAAAAAAAAAGAATAAGTAAAGGGGATTAGAATGAGGAGGAAGAGGAAGAGGAGAAAATAAGAAGAGGAGGAAGAGGAGGACAAAAGGGATATAGAAGGAGAAAAAGAGAAAGAAGGAAGAGTGGCAAATATAATAAAAAAAAAATAAGAGAGGGATTAGTAGGAGGAGGAGGAGGAGGAATAAATTGAGAGATAAGGTGAAATAAAAAAAATATAAAAACACGAAAATTAAGAGAATGAGGAGGAGTAAAAGGAAGAGGAATTGAAGGCAGAAGCAGAGGAAGAGAGAGAAGAAGAGGAGGAAGAAGAGGAAGAGTAGGAAAGAAAAAAATATATAGGAAGAAAGGAAGGAAGAAAACCCATAAACTCGATAAAAGAAAACGAAATAATTGAAGAAAAGAAGTATTATTATTATTATTATTATTATTATTATTATTATTATTATTATTATTATTATTATTACGAGCGCCGGCACTAATGAGTCAATCACATCAGCTGCAAAAAAAAAAGTTTATCTAATTACCCTTGGCGAAAAATAACTCTGCTTAATATTTGATGGCTATTGTTGTTTTTGTTTTGGCTTTTGTTTTTGTTGTTTTGTTTGTTTTTTGTTTGTGTGTTACTTTTTACCGGTTGTCCTGTTTTTGTTTACTTTTGTCTTCATTGCTGTTTTTCTTTATTTTTCTTGTTTCGTTTTGTTTTTTCGTTTTCCTTTTTTTCCCGGTTTTCCTGTTTTATTTTTTGTTTTTTTGCTTTTTTTGTTTTCTGTTTTTGTCTTCGTTGCTGTTTTCTTATTTACTTTTCTTGTTTTCTTTTGTTGTTTTCCTTTTTTTCCCGTTGTTTGCCTGTTTTGTTTTTGTTTTGTTTGCTATTATTTTTTGTCTTCATTGCTGTTTTTCTTATTTATTTTTCTTGTTTTCTTTTGTTTTCTTTCGTTTTCCTTTTTCCCTGTTGTGTTCATTATTTTTGTTTTTAGTTTTGTTTACTTTGTTTTTTTTTGTCCTCGTTGTTGCTTTCTTTCTCTATTTGTTTGCTTGTTTTCTTTTATTAGTATTTCAGTTATTTTGTCTTCCTCTATCTCTTTGTTTTCTTTTTTTTCTTATTTCTTTTTATTTTCTTTGCTTTTTATCTTTTTCCTTGATCTTGTTATTTTTCTCTTGTTTTGCTTGTTTTATTGTTTTTTTCCTTCTTTAATATTTTTCCTCAAATATATTTCTCTTCTTCTTTTCCTTGTTTCCTATTTCCATTTTTTTCCCTTATTTTCCTTTTCGTTGTCCCTTTTCCTCGTTTTTATTATTATTATTATTATTATTATTATTATTATTATTATTATTATTATTGCTTAATTTCATGTTGCTCTTTTTACTCATCTTTATCATTCTCATTGTTGCTGTTATTATTGTTTATCATTTTATCATTATTCTTTTGTTTTTTCACCCATTATGACGCGACCTTAGTGTGTGCGTGTGTGTGTGTGTGTGTGTGTGTGTGTGTGTGTGTGTGTGTGTGTGGCGGTAATTGTGTTCCGTGATCGTGTATTCCCTCATTAATCCATTCATACATTCATTCATTTATTCATACATTCATTCCCTTTAATTGCTTCCCCGTGATTCATTAGTTTGCTTCATTTATATATATTTTTTTATGGCGTATTTCTTTATTAATATTTGTGCTTTTTTAATTTTGTTTCATTACCTTTTTGTCAGTCAATTAGTCAGTCAACTTTCTTTTCTCTCTCTCTCTCTCTCTCTCTCTCTCTCTCTCTCTCTCTCTCTCTCTCTCTCTCTCTCTCTCTCTCTCTCTCTCTCTCTCTCTCTCTCTCTCTCTCTCTCTCTCTCTCTCTCTCATGTTCTTTTTCTGCTATTTTATTCTTTGTTTTCTTCTTCAGATTTTTTTTTCGTTTTGTATTCTTCTTTTCTTTTTTCTTTCACTATTTTTTTGTCTTTTATCCTTCCTTTTTTTTCTTTCGTTTTATTTTTTTTTTGTCTGCTGTTTTTTTCGTTTTCTATTTTTTGTACTCGTTTTTTTTGTTTTCTTTTGTTTTCTGTTTTCTTTTTCTATTCTTGTTTCTGGTTTTCTTTGTTTTGTTCTCATTTTCTTTTTTCTTTCTCTTTTCTTTTTTTGATTTTGATTTCTGTTTCCTATTCCTGTTTTCTATTCAGTATTATCACTTCATCTCGTTTTCTATTCTCCCTTTCTATCGTTTTCGTTTTAACATTTCTCGTTTTCCATTCCCTCGCTTTTTATCCATACATTCACACTTTTATTATTTCCCATTATTTCCTATTTCTTATTGTTTTTTACTATTTCTTATTTCTGTTATTTCCCTATTTTTTAAACCTCTATTAACTTCAATATAAATCCCAAACTATGATTTTTTGCGTATTTCTCTCCATATATTTTTCTTCGTGATGTTGAACTTTTTTTTATTTTTCTCCTTACTCTTTCTCTTTCTTATCGTATTTCTACTATTATACCTATTTTTTAATCATCTTTTAACTTCAATGTAAATCCCAAACTATGATTTTTTGCGAACGAGAATATTTTTCTTCGTGATATACTTTTTTTTCTATTTTATCATTTTTAGTTATTTTTCTCTTTACGATACAAGAAAAAAAAGATGAAATGCCAAAGGATAAAAAACTCTTGCACTCTTTCATTTCTCTCTCTCTCTCTCTCTCTCTCTCTCTCTCTCTCTCTCTCTCTCTCTCTCTCTCTCTCTCTCTCTCTCTCTCTCTCTCTCTCTCTCTCGCGGGTTACGAAAACAATTATGTCGACATGAACGAGAATACAGGCCAGAGAGAGAGAGAGAGAGAAACTATTTTTCAACCGTTTATTTTCTTTTATTCTTTCTCTATTGGAATCTCTCTCTCTCTCTCTCTCTCTCTCTCTCTCTCTCTCTCTCTCTCTCTCTCTCTCTCTCTCTCTCTCTCTCTCTCTCTCTCTCTCTCTCTCTCTCTCACTGTATTTCCACTTCATTACAGATACATTTTAACACACACACACACACACACACACACACACACACACACACACACACACACAACTTTTTTCCTCCCTTTTATCGGTTTCATGTGGAACTCTTTTTTATTTATTTTCTCTTCTTTTATCTCGCTTTTATTTACACGTGAGAGAGAGAGAGAGGTTTTTGTTTTATACGCGAATGGCACAACGTTGAAGTGTGTGTGTGTGTGTGTGTGTGTGTGTGTGTGTGTGTGTGTGTGTGTGTGTGTGTGTGTGTGTTATGGTTTTACTTTGTCATTCACAATTTTACTTTTCCTTCAATAAAGTAAGAAAAGTAATAATAATAATAAGAAGAAGAAGAAGAAGAAGAATTGTAATAATAATAACGATAATGATAATAATATGAAGAAAACAAAAACAATTACTCAACCTCCTCCTCCTCCTCCTCCTCCTCCTCCTCCTCCTCCTCCTCCTCCTCATCTTCACTTCATTGGCAGGTGAAGGAGGAGGAGGAGAAGATCTTAAGACTGAAGGCAAGTTTCTCAAGTGGAGAGATATTTTTTATCTAAGGGAGAGGGGAGGAGAGAGAAGACGAGGAAGGGGAAGAGAGGGGAAATGAGGGGACGGGAGGGATTGAAAGGAAGAGAAGGAAGGAGAACAGAGGGTAAGGGAACGGAAGGAAATGGAAGCGAGGGGAAGGGAAGGGAGGAGAAGAGAAGGGAGGGGAAGAGAAGGAAGGGGAAGAGAGGGGAAGGGAAGAGAAGGAAGGGGAAGAGAGGAGAAGGGAACGGGAAGAGACGGAAGTGAGGGGAAGAGAAAGGAAGGGGAAAAAGGGGAAGGAAGAGGAACAGAGGGGAATGTGAAGGGAAGAGAAGGAAAGGGAGAGAAAGTGAAGGGAAGAAAAGGGGAAGGGAGGGGAAATTATAGGAAGGAAAGGGGAGGGAAAGAGGGGAAGTTAGTTATTTTCCTCTTCTTCCTCCTCTTCCTCTTCTTCCTCCTCTTCCTTCTTCTTCTTCTTCTTCGTAGCTTTCTTCTGCCTCTTCGTCTTCTTCGTCTTCTCAATTCTTTTACATGTATTTCCCTCACCTTCTTTTTCCCTCCTCCTCCTCCTCCTCCCCCTCCTCCGTCTTATCTCCTGTCTCCATCCGCTTCTCTTTCCCTCTCATCCTTCTTTTTTTTTCTTCCTCTCTTCCTCCCTCCTAAACCTCTCTTCCTTTTCCTCTCTCTTCCTCACTCTCACTCCTTTCTTCCTCTTTCTTCATTCTCTTTTTTTCTGTATTTTCTATCGCCCTTTCTTTATTATTTTTTATCTTTTCATTCGTTTTTTCTTTCTCTTTTCTTTATTTTTTCTTTTCATTTCTTTATTCCTTTTCTTCTATCGCCTTTCTTTTTTCATAATTATATTTTTCCCCCTTTTTTATTCTTGTCCTCTTCCATTCCCTTCCTCTCTCTTTCCTTCCCTTCTCTTCCTTTTCATTTTTTTTCTTCCATTCCTCCTTTTCTTTCTTCCTTTCTTTTTACTTTCCTCTCTTTATCTTCTTTTTCCTTTCTCCCTGTCCTTTCCCTTCCCTTTCCCTTTCCCTTCCCATTCTTTCCCTTCTCTTCCCATTCTTTCCCTTCCCTTCTTTCCCCTTCCATTCTTTCCCCTTCCCTTCCCTTCTCTCCAAATTCCTTTACTTACCCTCTCATCCTCTCTCTCACCTCTCTTCCCCTCTTTCTCTTCCCCTCTTCCTCTTCCCTTCTTCCCCTCTTCCTCATCAGTTGTATCAATAGCGGGATGATGAATGGCCAATAGATAGACATAGATAGATAGATAAATAGATAGATAGATAGAAAAACACTAGAAATTTATCTTATTGCTTTTTCTCTCCCTCCCTCTCTCTCTCCCCTCCCTCCCTCCCTCCCTTCCCTCCCTTCCTCCAACAAGTGGCCCTCAAGAATGTCTGAGGAAGAGGAGGAGAAGGTGGAGGAGGACTCTCTCTCTCTCTCTCTCTCTCTCTCTCTCTCTCTCTCTCTCTCTCTCTCTCTCTCTCTCTCTCTCTCTCTCTCTCTCTCTCTCTCTCTCTCTCTCTCTCTCTCTCTCTCTCTCTCTCTCTCTCTCTCCTCCAAAAGCCACTCCAAGTCAAGGAGGAGGGAAGGAGGAGAGGAGGAGAGGAGGAAGGGAGAGAGGAATGCCAAAGGAAGGAGGATGGAGGAATGTAGGGAGAGAGAGAGAGAGAGAGAGAGAGAGAGAGAGAGAGAGAGAGAGAGAGAGAGAGAGAGAGCGCTGTCCCCGCTAATGACCTTGCTGGTTTTAACGAGGGAGGAGTAGGAGGAGGAAGAGGAGGAGGAGGAGGAACACAGAAGTTGAGGAAGAGGAGGAGGAGCAGGCGGCTTGACTTAATGCCACTAATAATAATAACAACAATAACAATAATAATAACAATAACAATAATAATAATAATGATAATAATAATAATAATAATAGCAATACAGGTGGTGTGAGTGGCTCTAAACCCCTTATTATCGTTATTACTATGAAATCAAACTAATTACACCTCCTAATTAGAAAGAAGGGAGGAGGAAGGGGAGGGGAGGAAAGAAGGGGAAGAGGGGAAAGGATAAAGAGGGAGGAGAGAGGGGAAAGAGAGAGAAGACGTAAATTAAAAAGAAGAGAATGGGAGAGAGGGAGAAAAGATTAGAGAAAGAAGGGAAGGGAAGAGAAATAGACAGTAAGAAGGAAGGAGAAAGAGAATGGGAAGGAAAGGGAAGAGGGGAATAGGAAAAAGAAGGGAAGAGAGGGGAAAGGAAGAAGGGTATAAGAGGGGAAAATGAAAAGAGGAAGAGGGAAAAAAGGGAGAAAAGGGGAAGAGATAGAAAGAGAAAAGGAAGAAGGGTATAGGAGGGGAAAGGAAGAAGGGCAGAAGAGGGGAAGTTGAAAATAGGAAGAGGGAAAAAGGGAGAAAAGGGGTAGAGATAGAACTGGAAAAGGAAGAAGGGTAGAGGAGGGGAAAGGAAGAAGGGTAGAAGAGCGGAAAATGAAAATAGGAAGAGGAGAAAAAAGGAAGAAGAGGGAAGGAGATAGAAATTGAGAGAAGATGAAAAAAAGGAAGAAGGGGAGGAGAGTGGAAGAGAAAAGGGAAGGGAAGAGAAACATGTAAAGAAAAAGGAGGAGAAAGGGGAAGGGAAGGGGGGGAGGTAGTGAGTGAGTGGGGGGTAACTATTAAGAGTTGGGGGGCAAGGGGGGTAGAGGGGGGCCACCAACACAGGGAGAGGCCGAAAAATTATTATAAGTCGGTCTTGATAAATTGTTTGCTAATGGCGCTCTTAATAAAGCCATTAGGAAATTATTACAATGGATTATTCTTTTTTTTTTATTTTATTTTTCTCACAGGAGCAGAAATTAGTCCAATGTGTGTGTGTGTGTGTGTGTGTGTGTGTGTGTGTGTGTGTGTGTGTGTGTGTGTGTGTGTGTTAATGAAAATTCGGCTTAGAACAATTTACATTCTTTTTTCGTCTTCCTCCTCTTCTTCTTCTTCTTCTTCTTCTTCTTCTTCTTCTTCTGATAACTTTTCCATTTTCATCTTTCCTCATTTTCTTAGCTATACCTCCCCCTCCCTCCTTCCTCTTCCTCCTCCTCCTCCTCCTCCTCCTCCTCCTCTTCCTCCTCTTCTTCCTCCCTATCAGCCAATCTATCTATCCTTCCATCCATCTCTCGGTCTACTGGAAGCCCTCTCTCTCTCTCTCTCTCTCTCTCTCTCTCTCTCTCTCTCTCTCTCTCTCTCTCTCTCTCTCTCTCTCTCTCTCTCTCTCTCTCTCTCTCTCTCTCTCTCTCTCTCTCTCTCTCTCTCTCTCTCTCTCTCTCTCTCTCTCTCTCTCTCTCTCTCTCTCTCTCTCTCTCTCTCTCTCTCTCTCTCTCTCTCTCTCTCTCTCTCTCCCCTTATCTTCCCTCCTTCCTCCCCCTTTTACCTTCCCTTCCTCCTCCTCCTCCTCCTCCTCCTCCTCTTACCTGACGCCATAAGCAAAGTTTACACAGTGTAGGATTCTCTCTTCCTCCTCCTCCTCCTCTTCCTCCTCTTTCTCTTCCTCTTCCTCCTCCTTCATATTTTTTACAGTTTCCAATTTCCACAATCTTCATCTTCCTATTCCGCTTTTTTATTATCAATCTCTCCTCCTCCTCCTCCTCCTCCTCCTCCTCCTCCTCCTCCTCCTCCTTCTGCCGGCACCTTTTTACATCTCTAATCAATACGGCTCAATTATGAAGGAGGAGGAGGAGGAGGAGGAGGAGGAGGAAGACTCTTGTTGAAGTCCCCAATCCTCTCCTTCTACCTTCCTTTATTGCTTGTTACCTTCCTTCCTTCCTTCCTTCCTTCCTTTCTTCCTTCCCTTTTTCCTTCTATTATTTATTTGTGATTTTTATTGATTTCCCTCTTCTTCTTCTTCGTCTTCTTCTTCCTATTATTATTATTATTATTATTATTATTATTATTATTATTATTTTCTTTTTCTTTTAAAATTTTCTTCCCCTCTCCAATCTTTTCGCTGCCTTTTGTCTTTTCTGTTCCGGTCTTTGGCAATCTCTCTCTCTCTCTCTCTCTCTCTCTCTCTCTCTCTCTCTCTCTCTCTCTCTCTCTCTCTCTCTCTCTCTCTCTCTCTCTCTCTCTCTCTCTCTCTCTCTCTCTCTCTCTCTCTCTCTCTCTTTACATTTTCCTGGAAACATTTTATGCTGACGAGTTGGAGGCAAATTTGGAATTCTCTCTCTCTCTCTCTCTCTCTCTCTCTCTCTCTCTCTCTCTCTCTCTCTCTCTCTCTCTCTCTCTCTCTCTCTCTCTCTCTCTCTCTCTCTCTCTCTCTCTCTCTCTCTCTCTCTCAAAATTAAAAGTGGAAATTAAGGAGAGAGAGGAGAAAGGGAGAGAAAAAGGTGTATAGAAAATCATGAACTACCCCTCCTCCTCCTCTTCCTAAACCTCCTCCTCCTCCTCCTCGCGTTCCAGAACTTGCCTTTGATAGTTATGAAATGATGTTGTTGTTGTTATTCTAGTAATAGTAGTAGTAGTAGTAGTAGTAGTAGTACTGCATAGCTGGGCACGATAACAGAAAACCTTATTCCCGATATCCGATAACTGATAATGGAAAACCTTATCGGTGATAACCGATATTCGTTAACTGGAGACACAAATATAGGCGATAACCGATATAAATCCATAATTCTGATACTAGCTAGCGATAAGTCCGATAGGCGAAAACAATACTATATTGATCTTTCAAATAAAAAACCTAGATGAATTCAAATTTTCATGATCTATATTTTAGAAAACTTACAAAACCTGAAAACCACACGTTGACACGTACATATGGACGGTAATACTAGAAACGCCTGAACCGGTGTTGTGTTATTTGGCGTCCCCACCGTCAAAAGCTGGCACTTTTGTATACAAACACTGGCCTCTCGTGAACTGCGCATGCTCAGACCAGCAAGCGTAGACCTGTACAGTCTCACAAAGCTTTTTAACCGTAATTAAGAGTTGCTGGAATGCTGAATCAGACATACAGTACCACTACCACCATCCTGGCTGTTTCTAGAACGACACTTTACGAGTTGTATTTATATGTACAGAGTTTCGTTCTAGAAACAGTGAGGATGGTGGTACTGTATGTCTGATTCAGCCTTCCCGCAACTCTTAATATGTTAAAAAGCTATGTGAGACTGTACAAAACACGCTACTAATCTGAACGTGCTGGCATGCTCACAAACGAATATGGAATATCAAATTTGAGGCAGTGAATAATCATTTTGGGGGCAAAGTTAAATGTTTTTTTCTCGTTGATATATTGATTTTTGAGTCTAACAAAAAAAATAACCTAGTGTTTTAATGTTGATGATCTAAGTATGAAATCTCTTCACCGAAGATATTTCATACCCCGAAGTTTTTTCATACAACACTGGGCGCCCGGGCCACGCATGCGCAGTAGTGAGGAGACAACGTTTTTTTTTTTTTTTTTTAGGAGAGGCGGAAAAAAGTAGCGATTATCGCTAGTTTGGTTACAAAACTAACGAAGATACCGATATATATTTAAATAAGTAGCGGATGGTCGATAACCCGATTTTGTTATCAGCGATAAAGTATCGCGATAACTTATCGCGATAACGCCCGGCTATGAGTAGTAGTAGTAGTAGTAGTTCTTATTATTATTGTAGAAGCGAAGGTATACAATCAATTCTCTCTCTCTCTCTCTCTCTCTCTCTCTCTCTCTCTCTCTCTCTCTCTCTCTCTCTCTCTCTCTCTCTCTCTCTCTCTCTCTCTCTCTCTCTCTCTCTCTCTCTCTCTCTCTCTCTCTCCGCTAACGAGCCAATTAAGACTGTCTCCATGTGTACAGGTGTGTGTGTGTGTGTGTGTGTGTGTATGTATTTGCGTGGCTATGTGCGTGCGAGTATCTCTGTTAGTGTGTGTGTGTTAGAGTGTGTGTATGTGTGTGTGTGTGTGTGTGTGTGTGTGTGTGTGTGTGTGTGTGTGTGTGTGTGTGTGTGTGTTTATTTATCTGTTTGTTTGTGGGGACCATTTATTTATTGCTTTTATTGACCTCTCTCTCTCTCTCTCTCTCTCTCTCTCTCTCTCTCTCTCTCTCTCTCTCTCTCTCTCTCTCTCTCTCTCTCTCTCTCTCTCTCTCTCTCTCTCTCTCTCATTGTGGTGGTAAGTAGCATATCTAATACCTATCCTTCTTCCTTCCTTCCTCCTCCTCCTCCTCCTCCTCCTCCTCCTCCGCCTCTTGTAACACACTCGCTTTCCTCCTCTCCCTCTGTTTATTATAATTATTATTATTATTATTATTATTATTATTATTATTATTATTATTATTGTTGTTGTTGTTATTATTATTATCACCTTTTCTTCTGACTTCTTTCACATCCTCCCTTTTTTTCTCTCCCCTTTCCCTTATTCCTCTCTCCCTTTCCTCCTCTCTCCGTCTCTCCTTTCCCCTTTATTCTCTCTCTCTTATTCTAACACTCTCCTCTCCTCCCTTCCACTCCCTTACTCTCCTCTCCTTTCGCTTTTTCTTAGTTTTTTTCTTCCCTCTCTATCTCCTTCCCTGCCTTCCACTTCTTTCTCCTTTCCTCTACTCTCGTTCTTTTTCTCTCCCTTCCCTTCTTTATCTCCTTCCCCCTCCCTCCTCCTCCTCCCTTCCTTTCACACTTTTCTCTATCTCTCTCCCTTCTTCCTTCCCTCCCCCTACTTTCTTTCTTTTCTCTCCCCCCCTCTCTCTCTCCCTCTCTCTCTCTTCCTCTCACTCTCTACCTCCCTCTCACGTAAGCTTGTTAGGGAGAATTATAGGTCGTTTTCCCTGTTCAGGTGAGAGAGGGAGAATGGAAGGGAGGGGATGAGAGGGAAAAGGGAGGGGAAGAGAAGGGAAGAAGGGGGGGGAGGGAAAGGGAACTGGGATAGTGAGATAGAGAGAAAGTAAGGGAAGGGAATGGTCAGGATGGGAAAGAGGGGAAAATGAGGGGAGAAGAGGGAAGAGAAGGAAAGATGAAGGGGAGAAGAAAGAAAAAGAGGAATGGTGTTTGAAAAGAGAACGGAGAGAGGAGAAGAATGGGAAGAGGAGGGAATGGATGCTTGTGAAGGGAGGGGAAGTGAGGGGAAAGGAAGGGGAAGAGATGGGAAAGGAAGGGGAGGAGAGGAGGGAAAGAGAATGGGATATTAGAAAAGAAAGGGAAAGGATAGGAAAGAGGGGAAGTGAGGGGAATAGGAAGAAAGGAAAGGGAAAAGAAAGGGAGAGGGGAGGGGAGAGAGAAATTGAGAAGGGAAAGAGAGGGGAAGGAAAAAGGGAAATAAAGGAAGAAGGGAGAGAGAGAGATTGAGATAGCGAAAGTGAGGGGAATTTTTTTCTTTCTTTTTTTTTAGAGAGAGAGAGAGAGAGAGAGAGAGAGAGAGAGAGACTATGCAGGCATTGTTTTTTTGTTTGTTTGTGTTTCCCCTCAAACGTTTTCTCTTTCATCATTATTATTGTGTTCGAATTTTGTTTCTCTCTCTCTCTCTCTCTCTCTCTCTCTCTCTCTCTCTCTCTCTCTCTCTCTCTCTCTCTCTCTCTCTCTCTCTCTCTCTCTCTCTCTCTCTCTCTCTCTCTCTCTCTCTCTTTGTGGCTGCCTTTGGCGTGAAAATATAATTGTTTTCAGGAAGAGAGAGAGAGAAGTAAATCTCTCTTGTTTTGATGTCGGAGAGAGAGAGAGAGAGAGAGAGAGAATTTTACCTCTCAGTTTTTCCCTTTATATTTCTCTTTCCTATCTTCCTTCCTTCCTTCCTTCCTATCTTCTGTCGTGAATCTTCATTTTTTTCTCCTTCTCTTCCTTTTCCTCCCGTTTCTTCCTCTTCTTCTTTCTTTCAAATTTTCTTCTACATGTCTTCCTTTTATTCACTAGGGTTTCTCTCTCTCTCTCTCTCTCTCTCTCTCTCTCTCTCTCTCTCTCTCTCTCTCTCTCTCTCTCTCTCTCTCTCTCTCTCTCTCTCTCTCTCTCTCTCTCTCTCTCTCTCTCTCTCTCTCTTTTTTCGTCACTTAATTCACCAGTTTTAATATTTTCTTGCACCTCCTCCGTCTTCCTCCTCCTCCTCCTCCTCCTCCTCCTCCTCTTCCTCCTCCTCCTCCTCCTCCTCTCCTTTCATCTTTTCTCTCCTTTCTTCCTTTTTTCCTCTACATCATCATTATCTCTTTTGTATCTGACAGGTTAGTTTGAGAGAGAGAGAGAGAGAGAGAGAGAGAGAGGACAGGTTCGATTCTGGACCAAAATAAGGAAGTAAATTGAATCAAGTTTTAATCTTAGAGAGAGAGAGAGAGAGAGAGAGTGGACATAGATCAGGCTTTGAATACACCAATCAGAGTAGAATATAACTCTCTCTCTCTCTCTCTCTCTCTCTCTCTCTCTCTCTCTCTCTCTCTCTCTCTCTCTCTCTCTCTCTCTCTCTCTCTCTCTCTCTCTCTCTCTCTCTCTCTCTCTCTCTCTCTCTCTCTCTCTCTCTCTTTTGTGGTTGATATTATCTCAGATTTGGGGCCAAGAAGTTAACCGGTTTCCTCTCTCTCTCTCTCTCTCTCTCTCTCTCTCTCTCTCTCTCTCTCTCTCTCTCTCTCTCTCTCTCTCTCTCTCTCTCTCTCTCTCTCTCTCTCTCTCTCTCTCTAATTAAAACTTCCGTCCTGCTTCCTGATTGGTGTAAGTTTCTCTCTCGGTCAGTCAAGGTTGAACGTGATTGGCTACCTGACATGACCTCTCTCTCTCTCTCTCTCTCTCTCTCTCTCTCTCTCTCTCTCTCTCTCTCTCTCTCTCTCTCTCTCTCTCTCTCGCTCTTATCTTTCTTTCCCCTCATATCCCTTTTTCTGTTCTATCCATTTTTTTCTTTTTTTCACATTTTCTTTTTCCCCTTTTATTTTTCTCTCATTATTCTTTCTTTCTCCTCTTTTCCCTCTCTCTTTCATATCCATTTCCTTTATTTCCCTTTTTTTTCCCCCTTTTTTCTTTCCTAATATTTTTTCCCTTCTCTCTCTCTCTCTCTCTCTCTCTCTCTCTCTCTCTCTCTCTCTCTCTCTCTCTCTCTCTCTCTCTCTCTCTCTCTCTCTCTCTCTCTCTCTCTCTCTCTCTCTCTCTCTCTCTCTCTCTCTCTCTCTCTCCCAATCATCATCCGTAATGGTCCAATTTGCACCTTTAATTAACCTGAATACCCGCACACACCTTGCCCTGGTAAACACTGTCCCCTCCCTCCCCCCTTCCTCCTCTTTTTCCTTCCCCTTCTCTCCCCTTCCCTTTTCCCTTCTTTTATTTTTCTTCACCTTTCCTAACTTTTATCTTCCTCCTCAATTCCTCTCTTTTCCTTCCCTTTCCTTCCCCTCCCCCTTTTTTCTCTCCCCTTCCTCTTTCCCTCCTCCGCCTCTTTCTTCCTCTCAACTTCCTTCCCTTCCTTTTTGTCCCTTTCCCTTCTCCTCCCTTTCCCCTCTCTCTCCCTCCCTCTCCCCCCTGCCTTTTTACATCCCCTTTTCCTTTTCTTTGTCTCTCCTAATCTTTCTCTTTCTCTTTTCAACTCTCCTCCCTTCCTTCCTCTACCTCCCTCTTTCACTTTCCCCTCCCTTAATTTACCTGCCCGTCCCCTATCCCCTTCCTTAACCCCTTCACCCCCTCCTCTACTCCCCTTCCTTCCTCCCCCTTTCACTTCCCCTTCTCTTCCCCTCTTCTCCCTTCACTCCCTTTCCCCTTCCCTCTCCGACCCTCCTTTTTCTGCCCTTCCCCTCATCCCCTTCCTCCTTCTCCTTCCCTTCCATCCCCTCTCCTCCCTTCTTCATTATCCCTTCCCCCACCTATGTACTTTCGCCCTTCCCCTTACTTCCCCTCACATAAACTGTTCCTTCCCCTCCTTTCCTTCCTCTCTTTCTCTCCTTCCTGTCTTCTTTCTCCTTTCCTCTCCTTTCCTTTCCTCTTTCTCACTTCCTTTCTATTCCCCTCCCTTTCTCTCTCTCCTTCCTTTCTTCCCATTTACTTCCTTCCTTCCTTCCTTCCTTCATCCCTTCTTCCTATCACTTCCTCTCCCCTTCCTCCTCCACCTCCTTCTCCTCCTCCTTTATCCTCTCTTCCTTTCCAAACATATTCTTTTCTTCCTTTATCTATTAGTCAGCAGCAGTAGTAGTAGTAGTAGTAGTAGCAGTAGTAGTAGTAGTAGCAGTAGTAGTAGTAGTAGTAATAGTAGTAGTAGTAATAGTAGTAATAGTAGTAGTAATAGTAGAAGTAGTAGTAGTAGTAGTAGTAGTAGTAGTAGTAGTAGCAGTAGTAGTAGTAGTAGTAGTGACAGTAGTAGGTCATGCAAATCCGTGTGTAATGCGTGACGACTTTTTTGGAAGCGTTTAAAGTGATTTGCATACGACGTACTCTCACACACACACACACACACACACACACACACATGTAATACGCATACGGCAAAAACAGGCTATCAACATGCACTGACATTTCTCTCTCTCTCTCTCTCTCTCTCTCTCTCTCTCTCTCTCTCTCTCTCTCTCTCTCTCTCTCTCTCTCTCTCTCTCTCTCTCTCTCTCTCTCTCTCTCTCTCTCTCTCTCTCTCTCTCTCACACACACACACACACACACACACACAATCGTACTACTCACACCCGAACGCACTCAATTTCCTTCTTCCGGAGAGAAAAAGAATCTATATTTCAGTTCCATTGTATATTTTTTGTCAGTCTTCCTCCTCCTCCTCCTCCTCCTCCTCCTCCTCCTCCTCCTCCTCCTCCTCCTCCTCCTCCTCCTCTTCCTCTTCCTCTTCCTCCTCCTCCTCCTCTTCGTGGTGGTCAGTGAAGGGATTAAATATAAAAAGAGAAAAAAAGAAAGTTAGACCAGTGCAGGATTACAGAGAGAGAGAGAGAGAGAGAGAGAGAGAGAGAGAGAGAGATTTTCAATGCTTCACTCTCCATTTAAAGACTCGAAGGCCATTTAAAGTTTTCCCTCAAATGTGAAAAGGAGGAGGAGGAGGAGGAGGAGGAAAAAGAGGAGGAAGAGGAAGAGGAGAGCGGATGATGTTTTTCACATTTTGGTTTTTATTTATTTTTTTTTTACTCTCTCTCTCTCTCTCTCTCTCTCTCTCTCTCTCTCTCTCTCTCTCTCTCTCTCTCTCTCTCTCTCTCTCTCTCTCTCTCTTTCTATCTATCTATCTGTGTCTATGTTTGTATACCATTTACATGTGTGTGTGTGTGTGTGTGTGTGTGTGTGTGTGTGTGTGTGTGTGTGTGTGTGTGTCGTGTAAACAAGGTCACGTGACTCGACAATCGGACCATCAACAGCTAACGAGGATTAATTTATGGGCGACTAATGGCTTTAATTGGTCCCCTTTGTTTGCCCTTGTTATTATTGTTATTATTGGTTATTACGGACACACACACACAAACACACACACACACACACACACACACACACACACACACACACACACACACACACACACACACACATTTCCTTTTCTTTTTACTTTCCTATATTTTCCTTCACTAATCACACACATAGACTCATACACACACATTTCCTTTTCTTTTTACTTTCCTATATTTTCCTTCACTAATCACACACATAGACTCATACACACATTTTCTTTTCTTTTTACTTTCCTATATTTTCCTTCACTAATCACACACATAGACTCATTCACACATTTCCTTTTCTTTTTACTTTCCTATATTTTCCTTCACTAATCACACACATTTCCTTTTCTTTTTACTTTCCTATATTTACCTTCACCAATCTTTTCACCTTTCTCTATTTTCCTCTTTCCCTGTATTTTCTACCCTTACTTTTCTTTTTATACTTTTCTAGTGTTTTTTTTACTTTTTTTTACTGTTTTTTTACATTTTTACGGGTTTTTTCCCTTTCCGTTTTTCTTTTTTCTTTTATTTAACTTTTTTTTGCACTCATTTTTACCTTTTCTTACTATTCTTTTCCCGTTTTATTTCTTTTTCATTTATTTCCCGTTTTTCCATTATTTTCTAACTTTTACACTTTCTCTTTCTACTTTCACTTTTATTTTCCGTTTTAGACTTATATTTTACTTATTTTCACCTATTTCTATTCATTTTCCCTCTTTTCCTGTCCGCTATAATTTTCTTCCCTTTTCCATATCTATTTTCACATTTATTTCCATTTTTCTACCTTCTTTTACTTCATTCTTACTTTTTACCTGCATTAATCTCTTCTTACCTATATTTTACTTCCTACCTTTTCACTTTCTATGTTTTCCCTTTCACTTTACTTTTTTACTTCGATTTTACTTTTTACTCATCTTAATCCTATTTTCCCCTTTTCATTTTTATTATCAGTTTCATTTCATTTCATTTCATTCCAACCTCTAACTTTCCCTTTCTCCGTCCCACCTCCAGATGGGTTCATTAACGACATCGCGCTGCCCGTGGAGGCCTACGAGAGGGAGCTGGAGGCGCAGAGGGCGGCGGGGGGGATAGGCCTACCGCCCCCCTCCCCCTCCCCCCCTTCCTCCCCCCCCGCCAACACCACCCACCCCCCTCGCGACCCCCCCAGGCAGAGGAGAAAAAACCTGGCGGAGAGGAGACGGAAAAGGAGAAGGGAACAGCACAAGAAACACAGGAAGAGGATGAGGGAGGGGAAGAGGAAGAGGAAGAAGGGAGGAGGTAGAGGAAGAGGAAAAGGAGGAGGAAGAGGAGGGCTGCGTGCTGGGGTGGGAGAGGCCGGAAGAAGAGCAGTAAGAAGAGCAAGAGCGAGAGGAAACATGGAAGAGAGGAAGAGGCTGCGGGCGAGGGCGAGGAGAGCGGCAACGGCGAGGAAGGTAAGAGGAAGAGGAGGAGGTAGAGGAGGAGGAGGAAGGTGATGAAGGCGATATTAGATTAGAAGTAAGGGAAGAAAGAGGACGAGAAGGAGGAGGAAGATGAAGAGTAAGAGGAGGAGGAGGAGGAGGAGGGGGTAGAGGAAGAGGAGGTGGAGGAGGAGGAGGAAGGTGATGAAACTGATATTAGATTAGAAGTAAGGGAAGAAAGAGGACGAGAAGGAGGAGGAATATGAAGAATAAAAGGAGGAGGAGGAAAAAAGAGATAGATAGAAAGAAAAACAAATAGATAGACAGACAGATAGATTGGTAGATAGATAAATAGATAGATAAATAAGTAATATATATAAACTGATAAAAGAGGAAGAGAAAAGAGAAAAAAATATATAAATAAGAAGAAAATAAATAAAAGGAAACGAGGATAGAAAAATGAGAAAGAATATAAATAGGAAGAGAGAGAGAGAGAAGAGAAAATAACGAAAATGAAGAGAAAGGAGAAAGAGAGAAGACAGTGAATAAGGGGAAGGAAGATAAACGAAAAGATATAGGAGAGAGAGAGAGAGAGACGGTAGATTAAGCAACAAAATAATGAGAAGGGATAAAGAAAGAGAGATAGAGACAATGAACTAAAGGGAGGAAGAGAAACACGAGGGAATAAGAAAGAGAGAAGAAGATTAAGAAGAAGAATTCGAGGAAAAGGAAGAAGAGGAGGAGGGGAGAGATTTATAGAGGAAGAAAGGGATAAATTACGAAGGAGGGAAGAAGAGGAGGGGAAGAAAAGAGGAATGAAAACAAGAAAAGAAAAAAGAAATACAAGAAAAGGAAAAAAAAGGAATTGAGAGAAAAGAGAAAGGGAGAAAAGGTGAAAGAAAGATTAACTAGGATTGAGAGAGAGAGAGAGAGAGAGGTCAATTAGCTAATCAGGAAACAAATATTGAGGAAGATTCATATTTACTCTCTCTCTCTCTCTCTCTCTCTCTCTCTCTCTCTCTCTCTCTCTCTCTCTCTCTCTCTCTCTCTCAATTAGAATAAAAGCCAACTGAATCCGTGAGATCGACACTTAATCCAGCTTACGTGAGAGAGAGAGACGTGGAGACAGAACGGTGAGATATATTCAGTACCTGTTAATTCTCTCTCTCTCTCTCTCTCTCTCTCTCTCTCTCTCTCTCTCTCTCTCTCTCTCTCTCTCTGTCTCTCTCTCTCTCTCTCTCTCTCTAATCCTTGAATCCTTGAATCCACACGACCCCTTTTGCATGTACACACACACACACACACACACACACACACACACACACACACACACACACACACACACACACACACACACACGGCCCAGTAGCTCAGTGAATAATGCGTCTGCCTCACAACCAAAAGGACCAGGGTTCGATTCCCCGGCCAGGTGAAGATAAGTTGGGTTTATCTTCTTTCACGTGTAGCCTCTGTTCACCTAACAGTGAGTTGGTACGCCACGTCAGACAAGGAGTTGTGACCTCGTTGTCACGGTGTGATGTGTGTGAGTGGTCTCAGCTCTACCCAAAGATCGGTACTACGAGCTCTGTGCTCTTCCGTAGGGGAACGGCTGGCTGTCTCGAGAGAGACCCGCAGCAGACCAAGAGGTGAATTACACACACCTACAAGGGAGTGTGGGTTAGTCTATTCTCTCTCTCTCTCTCTCTCTCTCTCTCTCTCTCTCTCTCTCTCTCTCTCTCTCTCTCTCTCTCTCTCTCTCTCTCTCTCTCTCTCTCTCTCTCTCTCTCTCTCTCTCTCTTATTAATTTGCTTTAACTAATTAATTCTACGTCTTACCTTCTAATGCACATACACACATACATATTTACATACACACCAGGGATGGAGTGAATACAAGAGCTGTGTATTCGAATACGAATACTAACACTTCGAATTCCAGCGAATATGAATTCGAGTACACTGAAATAGTTTTAATTGGAATATAATCACGAATACCACTTGAAGTTATTCATGACTACATTGATGAATACTTTTCATTGAAAAATACCTCCTTGACGTAACTGGGTACAGCAGTGTTCAAAAGTTATGCAACAGTAACATGAGCTCATGAACCTGTGCTGTACACGACCATTACACGTCCGCCCAGGAGGCTGAACGTGTAAGGAACAACGGCCGGTATTTCTGATAATAAATTCTGAAGCATTTGTCAGATTATTTGTAAAATACGAATACTTTTCCCTTGTATTCCAATACGAATGAAAATACTTGACTTTTATCAATAATTATTCGAATGCGAATACACCCAAATACGGTATTCGAATGTATTCGAATACGAATACCGAATATGAATACTCGAGCCCTGGTTACACACATACATACATTTTCTCTCTCTCTCTCTCTCTCTCTCTCTCTCTCTCTCTCTCTCTCTCTCTCTCTCTCTCTCTCTCTCTCTCTCTCCTCTTTCGGACCATTTTTCTTTCTTTCGCACACAAACACATTTGCACAAATAGACAATTCTTCTCTCTCTCTCTCTCTCTCTCTCTCTCTCTCTCTCTCTCTCTCTCTCTCTCTCTCTCTCTCTCTCTCTCTCTCTTGCACCCAATCTTTACCTGTCCCATTAATTAGAGTTTCTACACCTTTATTCTCTCTCTCTCTCTCTCTCTCTCTCTCTCTCTCTCTCTCTCTCTCTCTCTCTCTCTCTCTCTCTCTCTCTCTCTCTCTCCCTAATTAGCACTTTTCCCCTCTTTCTCCCCTTATCTCACACCCTTTACCTGTCTCCCTTGATTCACCCTTTTTTTCGCCCCTTTCCCCCCTCCCTTTCTCTCCCCTCACACATTCACGCATTGATTATACCCTTTCCCCCTTTTCTTATCCTCTTTAAAACACCTGTCCCATAGTTTTCCCTTTCATTAACACCTGCAACCTCTTTTCATCCCTTATTACCTCTTCTAAACCCTTTATTTAACGCTTTATTTCAACTTTAAACATTTTTTCCTTTAATTTTCCTTCTGTATCCTCTTTTCTGTTTTCATTTACAACATTTAGTACTCTTCAATTACATGTATTTACCTCATTTGACATTTAATTACTATCTATAACTTTTTTTTCACCTGTAATTACCATCTTAACCTAATTACCACATTTCACCTTTTCTCTTTTTGCTCTTCGTGTCTCTCTTTGCTAGTAATTACCACTTTTGATTATTTCCCTCTCCTCTTCCTCGTCTTCACCTGTATTGCATTTAACAACCTCTTCTAATCCCCTTATTCCCTCTTTCCCCTTCTCACCCTCCTTCAATTTCCACATACACCGTTTATTACCTTTATTTACCTGATTTGCCCTTTGATTACCACCTCTAACCCCTTTTCTTCCTTAATTACCACATCTATCCCACTTTCCCTCTCCTCCACCTACCTTTTTTTTTTACCTGTAATTACAACATTTAACTATTTTTGCGACTTACAATACCTCCTTAACTTCTCTTTTCATCTTTAATTATCACCTCTAACCCTTTTCTTCCTTAATTACCACATCTATCCCACTTTCCCTCTCCTCCGCCTACCTTTTTTTTTTACCTGTAATTACAACATTTAACTATTTTTTCGACTTACAATACCTCCTAAATTTCTCTATTCATCTTTAATTACCACCTCTAACCCTTTTCTTCCTTAATTACCACTTCTATCCCACTTTCCCTCTCCTCCACCTACCTTTTTTTTTACCTGTAATTACAACATTTAACTATTTTTTCGACTTACAATACCTCCTAAACTTCTCTATTCATCTTTAATTACCACCTCTAACCCTTTTCTTCCTTAATTACCACTTCTATCCATCTTTCCCTCTCCGTCACCTACCTTATTTTTTACCTGTAATTACATTTTTTTTCAACTCAAAATGCCTCTTAAACTTCTCTATTCATCTTTAATTACCACTTCTAATCCTTTTTTCCTCCTTCCATTTTTGTTGTTTTTACCTCCTTTTCTTGTAATTTCCAACTTTTCCCTATTTTCCTAGATTTCCTCTATTGGTACATTTTCCACCTGTAATGACCTCTCTTTTGGCCACTCTCTAATTTTATCTTTTTTCAGGAACAGCAATTAGCGGACTTTTTTTCTGAACTTTTTTTTTATGCCCTTGAGCTGCTTCCTTTCCTGTAAAAAAAAAAAAAAAGACCCTCCTCTAACACCTTCTCTCCCTGTAATCACCCTTTTTAACCCCCATTTCCCCTCTTTCTCTCCTGAATTACTACTTTTAACCCCTTCTATCCTCCCTTCCCCAGGAGCGGGTGTGGGTGGGCGCCATCCCGTACACCTCTTTCTGCACTTTAACTATCACTTTTAATACTTTTCCCCACTTTCCCAACTTTAACTATTACTTTTAATACTTTTCCCCACTTTCCCAACTCTAACTATCACTTCTAATCCATTTCCCCACCTTCCCAACTCTAAATATCACTTCTAATCCTTTTCCCCACTTTCCCAACTCTAAATATCTCTTCTAATCCTTTTCCCCACTTTCCCAACTCTAAAATCACTTCTAATCCTTTTCCCCACTTTCCCAACTCTAAATATCACCTCTAATCCTTTTCCCCACTATCCCAACTCCAAATATCACTTCTAATCATTTTCCCCACTTTCCCAACTCCAAATATCACTTTTAATCCTTTTCCCCACTTTCCCAACTCTAAATATCTCTTCTAATCCTTTTCCCCACTTTCCCAACTCTTACTATCACTTCTAATCTTTTTCCCCACTTTCCCAACTCTAAATATCTCTTCTAATCCTTTTCCCCACTTTCCCAACTCTAAATATCACTTCTAATCCTTTTCCCCACTATCCCAACTCCAAATATCACTTCTAATCCTTTTCCCCACTTTCCCAACTCCAAATATCACTTCTAATCCTTTTCCCCACTTTCCCAACTCTAAATATAATTTATAATCCTTTTACCCACTTTCCCAACTCTAACTATCACTTTTAACACATTTTCCCCACGTCCCCAACTCTAACTATCACTTCTAATCCTTTTCCCCACTTTCCCAACTCTAAATATCACTTCTAATCCTTTTCCCCACTTTCCCAACTCCAAATATCACTTCTAATCCTTTTCCCCACTTTCCCAACTCTAACTATCACTTCTAATCCTTTTCCCCACTTCCCCAACTCTATCACTTCTAATCCTTTTCCCCACTTTCCCAACTCCAAATATCACTTCTAATCCTTTTCCCCACTTCCCCAACTCTAACTATCACTTCTAATCCTTTTCCCCACTTTCCCAACTCCAAATATCACTTCTAATCCTTTTCCCCACTTTTCCAACTCCAAATATCACTTCTAATCCTTTTCCCCACTTTCCCAACTCCAAATATCACTTCTAATCATTTTCCCCACTTTCCCAACTCCAAATATCACTTTTAATCCTTTTCCCCACTTTCCCAACTCTAAATATCTCTTCTAATCCTTTTCCCCACTTTCCCAACTCTAACTATCACTTCTAATCTTTTTCCCCACTTTCCCAACTCTAGATATCTCTTCTAATCCTTTTCCCCACTTTCCCAACTCTAAATATCACTTCTAATCCTTTTCCCCACTTTCCAAACTCTAACTATCACTTATAATCCTTTTCCCCACTTTCCCAACTCTAACTATCACTTCTAATCCTTTTCCCCACTTTCCCAACTCCAAATATCACTTCTAATCCTTTTCCCCACTTTCCCAACTCTAACTATCACTTCTAATCCTTTTCCCCCACTCTCCCAACTCCAAATATCACTTCTAATCCTTTTTCCCACTTTCCCAACTCTAACTATCACTTCTAATCCTTTTCCCCACTTTCCCAACTCCAAATATCACTTCTAATCCTTTTCCCCACTTTCCCAACTCCAAATATCACTTCTAATCCTTTTCCCCACTTTCCTAACTCTAAATATCACCTCTAATCCTTTTCCCCACTTTCCCAACTCTAAATATCACCTCTAATCCTTTTCCCCACTTTCCCAACTCTAACTATCACTTCTAATCCTTTTCCCCCACTTTCCCAACTCCAAATATCGCTTCTAATCCTTTTCCCCACTTTCCCAACTCTAAACATCACTTCTAATCCTTTTCCCCACTTTCCCAACTCTAAATATCACCTCTAATCCTTTTCCCCACTTTCCCAACTCTAACTATCACTTCTAATCCTTTTCCCCCACTTTCCCAACTCCAAATATCGCTTCTAATCCTTTTCCCCACTTTCCCAACTCTAAACATCACTTCTAATCCTTTTCCCCACTTTCCCAACTCTAAATATCACTTTTAATCCTTTTACCCACTTTCCCAACTCTAAATATCACTTCTAATCCTTTTACCCACTTTCCCAACTCTAACTATCACTTTTAACACATTTTCCCCACGTCCCCAACTCCAAATATCACTTCTAATCCTTTTCCCCACTTTCCCAATTCCAAATATCACTTCTAACCCTTTTCCCCACTTTCCCAACTCCAAATATCACTTCTAATCCTTTTCCCCACTTTCCCAACTCCAAATATCACTTCTAATCCTTTTCCCCAATTTCCCAACTCTAAATATCACCTCTAATCCTTTTCCCCACTTTCCCAACTCCAAATATCACTTCTAATCCTTTTCCCCACTTTCCCAACTCCAAATATCACTTCTAATCCTTTTCCCCACTTTCCCAACTCCAAATATCACTTCTAATCCTTTTCCCCACTTTCCCAACTCTAACTATCACTTCTAATCCTTTTCCCCACTTTCCCAACTCTAACTATCACTTCTAATCCTTTTCCCCACTTTCCCAACTCCAAATATCACTTCTAATCCTTTTCCCCACTTTCCCAACTCTAAACATCACTTCTAATCCTTATCCCCACTTTCCCAACTCCAAATATCACTTCTAATCCTTTTCCCCACTTTCCCAACTCCAAATATCACTTCTAATCCTTTTCCCCACTTTCCCAACTCCAAATATCACTTCTAATCCTTTTCCCCACTTTCCCAACTCCAAATATAACTTCTAATCCTTTTCCCCACTTTCCCAACTCCAAATATCACTTCTAATCATTTTCCCCACTTTCCCAACTCCAAATATCACTTCTAATCCTTTTCCACACTTTTCCAACTCTAAATATCACTTCTAATCCTTTTCCCCACTTTCCCAACTCCAAATATCACTTTTAATCCTTTTCCCCACTTTCCCAACTCCAAATATCACTTCTAATCCTTTTCCACACTTTCCCAACTCCAAATACCACTTATCTTCTTCCCCACTTTCCCAACTCCAAATATCACTTTAATCATTTTCCCCACTTTCCCAACTCCAAATATCACTTCTAATCCATTTTTCCCCACTTTCCCAACTCCAAATATCACTTCTAATCCTTTTACCCACTTTCCCAACTCTAACTATCACTTTTAACACATTTTCCCCACGTCCCCAACTCCAAATATCACTTCTAATCCTTTTCCCCACTTTCCCAATTCCAAATATCACTTCTAACCCTTTTCCCCACTTTCCCAACTCCAAATATCACTTCTAATCCTTTTCCCCACTTTCCCAACTCCAAATATCACTTCTAATCCTTTTCCCCAATTTCCCAACTCTAAATATCACCTCTAATCCTTTTCCCCACTTTCCCAACTCCAAATATCACTTCTAATCCTTTTCCCCACTTTCCCAACTCCAAATATCACTCCTAATCCTTTTCCCCACTTTCCCAACTCCAAATATCACTTCTAATCCTTTTCCCCACTTTCCCAACTCTAACTATCACTTCTAATCCTTTTCCCCACTTTCCCAACTCTAACTATCACTTCTAATCCTTTTCCCCCACTTTCCCAACTCCAAATATCGCTTCTAATCCTTTTCCCCACTTTCCCAACTCTAAACATCACTTCTAATCCTTATCCCCACTTTCCCAACTCCAAATATCACTTCTAATCCTTTTCCACACTTTCCCAACTCCAAATATCACTTCTAATCCTTTTCCCCACTTTCCCAACTCCAAATATCACTTTTAATCCTTTTCCCCACTTTCCCAACTCCAAATATCACTTCTAATCCTTTTCCACACTTTCCCAACTCCAAATACCACTTATCTTCTTCCCCACTTTCCCAACTCCAAATATCACTTTAATCATTTTCCCCACTTTCCCAACTCCAAATATCACTTCTAATCCATTTTTCCCCACTTTCCCAACTCCAAATATCACTTCTAATCCTTCTACCTACTTTCCCAACTCTAACTATCACTTTTAACACATTTTCCCCACTTCCCCAATTATAACTATCACTTCTAATCCTTTTCCCCACTTCCCCAACTCTAACTATCACTTCTAATCCTTTTCCACACTTTCCCAACTCTATATATCACTCTTAAATCCTCAAACACCTTCTTTCCCTGTAATCACCCTTTTTAACCTCCATTTCCCCTCTTTCTCTCCTGAATTACTACTTTTAACCCCTTCTATCGTCCCTTCCCCAGGAGCGGGTGTGGGTGGGCGTCATCCCGTACACCTCTTTCTGCACTTTAACTATCACTTTTAATAATTTTCCCCACTTTTCCAACTCTATCACTTTTAATCCTTTTCCCCACTTTCCCAACTCCAAATATCACTTCTAACCCATTTTTCCCTTTAATCTCGGCGTCAACCCGTACACTTTTTCGTGCACTCTAAATATTACTTCTAATCCTTTTCCCCACTTTCCTAACTCTAAATATCACTTCTAATCCTTTTCCCCACTTTCCAAACTCTAAACATCACTTCTAATTCTTTTCCCCACTTTCCAAACTCTAAATATCACTTCTAATCCTTTTCCCCACTTTCCCAACTCCAAACATCACTTCTAATCCTTTTTCCCACTTTCCTAACTCTAAATATCACCTTTAACCCATTTTTCCCTTTAATCACCCCTTGTAACCCTTTCTTCCCCCCTTTCCCAGGAGCGGGTGTGGGACTTCGGTGTCATCCCTTACACCATCGACTCCAACTTCACTGGCGCGGACAAGGGTCTCTTCAAGCGGGCCATGCGACACTGGGAGAACCACACTTGTATCCGCTTCGTGGAGAAGACGGACGAGCACCCAAACTACATCATCTTCACCCAGCGAGAGTGTGGGTGAGTGAGGGAGGGGAGGGAAAGAGGTGTGTGGGGGGTATAGGGAGGTTGAGGCTGTGAGGAGTGGGGTAAAGAAGAGGGAAGGGGAGGTAAGGTAAGGGGAAGAAACAAGAAGGTAAGAACGTAAGAGGAGGGTGAGGAAAGGCTGGATAAGGGAGGAAAAGGGGAAAGAAAGATGAATAGGTGGATGCTGGGAGTGAGAATCCTAACCTAACCTATCTTAACCTTTACCTAACCTAATCTAGTTTAACTTAACCTAACCTTTGCCTAACTACATCATCTTCACCCAGCGAGATTGGGGGTGAGTGGGGAGGAGGGGAGGGAAAGAGGAGGTGTGGGGGGGGGGTGTAGGGAGGTTGAGGGTGTAAGGAGTGGGGTAAAGAAGAGAGAAGGGGAGGTAAGGTAAGGGGAAATGAGAAAAAAAAGGTAAGAGGAAGAAAGAAGAAGGTAAGATCATAAGAGGAGGGTGATGAGGGGGGTGTAGGGAGGTTGAGGGTGTAAGGAGTGGGGTGAAGAAGAAGGAAGGGGAAGTAAGGTAAGGGGAAATGAGAAAAGAAAGATAAGGGGAAAAAAAGGAAGTAAGAACGTAAGAGGAGGGTGAGGAAAGGTTGGATAAAGGAGGAAAAGGGGAAAAAAATAAATAGGTGGATGCTGGGAGTGAGAATCCTAACCTAACCTAACCTATCCTAACCTTTACCTAACCTAATCTAATTTACTTAACCTAACCTTTGCTTAACTACATTATCTTCACCCAGCGAGAGTGTGGGGGAGGGGGGGAGGAGTGAAGCAGAGGGAAGGGGGAGGTGGGTGTTTGGTGGATTCTGGGAGTGAGAAATCTAACCTAACATTACCTAACTTAATATAATCTTACCTTTACCTAATATAACCTTCATCTAACTTAGTCTAATCTACCCTAACTTCTACTTAATTTCAGCTAGTGTGGGTGTGTAGGGGGAAGACCGAGAGGCGTTGGGGGAAGGGATGGATACTGGGAGTGAAAAACTTAATCTAACCTATATCTAATCTAACCTGTCCAAACCTTCATATAATTCTAGTTAGTGTCGGTGAGTGGGGAATGGGAGATAGGGGTTGAGGGTGCAGGGTAGATGCTAAAAGTGAGAAATTTAACCTAACCTAACCTAACCTTACCTTACCTTACCGAACCATACCTTGCCTTACCTTACCTTACCTTACCTACCCTACCTTACCGAACCTTACCTAACCTTACCTTACCGAACCTTACCGAACCTTACCTTACCTTACCTTACCGAACCTTACCTTACCTTACCGAACCTTGCCTTGCCTTACCTAACCTAAACTAACCTAACCTTACCTTATCTTACCTTACCTTACCTAACCTAACCTCACCGAACCTTACCTTACCGAACCTTACCTTACCTTACCTACCCTACCTTAACCAAATCTTCCCGTGAGTGTGGGTGACGGGGTGGGGGTAAGGAGTAAGGGAGGGGGTAGTAGATTGTGTGGAGGAAGTGGATGAATGGAGAAAGGAAAGGAAAAGAAGAAAGGATAATAAGTTGATGAGGAGTGTGAAAACTAACAACCTATACTAATCTTACCTAATCTTACCTAATCTTATCTGTACTATAACTATTTTCACCTAGCGCTAGTGTGTGTGTGTGTGTGTGTGTGTGTGTGTGTGTGTGTGTGTGCGCGCGCGTTTGTGTGTGTGTGTGTGTGTAGGAGATAAATGGACGGAGGGAAAAGAAGGAAGGAAGGAAGGGAAGAGATAAATATAATAGAAGGGAGGAGGAGGAGGAGGAGGAGGAGGTATTGTTTAGGATAGTATATGGGAGAGAGAGAGAGAGAGGCCCATCTGTGTGTGTGTGTGTGTGTGTGTGTGTGTGTGTGTGTGTGTGTGTGTGTGTGTAGCGTTGTGAGGGAAGAGAGGAGGAGGAGGAGGAGAAGGGAAGTATCTTGAATTCTGAAGGAGGAGGAGGAGGAAGAGGAGGAGGAGGAGATAAGAGAGAGGAATGCGTGACTAAGACAGAAAGAGAGAGAGAGAGAGAGAGAGAGAGAGACATGACCGTACATATGAGAGAGAATGAGAGCAGGTGACTTAGCTCCACTTACCTGTCCGTTCCACTTGAGAGAGAGAGAGAGAGAGAGAGAGAGAGAGAGAGAAACCAGTAATGATGATGATACTACTAATAAAACTAATGCTAATACTACTATTTCTGATACTAATGATGATGATAATAATAATAATAATAATAATAATGAGAATAATGTTTTCTCTTTCCCTTCTTTCTCTACCATCCCCCTTCCCTTTTTCTTTCCTCCTCTCCCCTATTCCCTTTCTCTCTTCTCTTCCCTTTCTCTCCTCTTTTCTCCCTTTCACTTGTTCTATACCCTCCTTATTTCTCTTTTTTCCTTCTTTACCCTTTCTCTTTCTCCTCTTCCTTTCCCTCGTCCTCCTCCTATTTTCCTCCAACCTTACCTTTCTCATTCTCTCTTACCTTCCCTTACCTTTCCTCAATCTTCTACCATCCTCTTCCCCTACCTTCCCCTTACTTTATCTTACCTTACTTTACCTTACCTTACCTTACCTTCCTTCTCTCTTCTTCCCTCTCACCTTGCTCTCCCAATCTCTTTTCTCTTTACCACTCCTTCCCCACCCCTCCCTCCCTTCTCCCTTCCCCTTTCCTTCCCATCTCCCTTCCCCCAGGTGCTGCTCGTTCGTGGGGAAGCGAGGCAACGGTCCCCAGGCGCTGAGCATCGGGAAGAACTGCGACAAATTCGGCATCGTGGTCCATGAGCTCGGGCACGTGGTGGGCTTCTGGCACGAGCACACGAGGCCGGACAGGGACAACCACGTGGTCATCATTCGGGAGCACATACAGACGGGTAGGTGGCCACGGGGGGACACAGGGGGAGGAGAGCCACAGGGGGGACACAAGGGTAAACACATAGGGGGAGGTGGTAATGGGTAAGAGGAATGGGGTAGGAAAGAAGAGCATATACTAATGGGTACTGGGGCGTGGTATGGGGATTGTAGGGAGGGGAAAAAAGGGGAGATGGGAAGAGAGGGGGGGAGAGCCACAAGAAGGAAACACATGGGGGAAGGAGAGGGAAGGAGAGATGAGAGGAAGAAATAAGGGTAAAGAAGGGAAGAGAAGGAAGGGGAAAGGAGAAAGGAAGGAGGTAAAGAAGGGAGGAAACACAGGGGAGAGGGGAGGAGATCCACAACAGGGAAACACGGGGAAGAAGAGGGAAGGAGAGAAAAGAAGAAGAAATAAGGGAAAAGAAGGAAAGAGAAGGGAGGGGAAAGGAGAAAAAAGTGATGGAGGGGGAAAAGGGAGAGAAAGGAAAGGAGACAAAAGTGGGGAGGGAGAAAACACGGAGGGGAAACCAGGGGGAGAAAATCACAAAGGGAAACAAAAAAAATAGAGAAAACCAAAGATAAGCTCCAGGGGGCAACATGAGCCAAGCAAGATGGCACCACTATAAACACCTGCCCGCGTCATAACGAGCTGGGGCCGACCATCAAGCCCCACCAAGAAAGCCTACCCCAGCCATAGACAGAATGAAAGAAAAAATTAAAATGAAAATAAAAACTATGAGGAAAAGAAAGAGAAGAGGGGAAAGAGGAAGGAAAGGAGGAGGAAAAGAGGGGAAGAAGGGAATGTAGAAGAAGAGTTGCGTGTTAGAGGGGAAGGAGAGGAGATGGAGGAGGAAGGAGGAGAATGAGGGAGGAAAAATGGAAGAACAAGTGCGTGTCTAAGGGGAAACTCTCTCTCTCTCTCTCTCTCTCTCTCTCTCTCTCTCTCTCTCTCTCTCTCTCTCTCTCTCTCTCTCTCTCTCTCTCTCTCTCATGGGAAGTTCCGGCTTTTCCTTCTCCCCTATTTTCTCTCCCTCCTCCTCCTCCTCCTCCCTCAATCACTCCTCCCTTCCCTCATTTATTTCCTCTTTTCTTCTCCTTCCTCCTCTCCCTCCCTCTCTCCCTCCATTCTCTCCCTCCCTTCCTTCCACTTCCTTCCTCTCTCCCTCATCTCTCTCTAATCTAAATTTATTGTACCACTGACCACTCTCTCTCTCTCTCTCTCTCTCTCTCTCTCTCTCTCTCTCTCTCTCTCTCTCTCTCTCTCTCTCTCTCTCTCTCTCTCTCTCTCTCTCTCGTTCCAGTTTTTCCTTTTTTTTCTTTTCCAGTTCTCCTTTATCACCCTCTTCTTTTTCCTCCTCCTCCTCCTCCTCCTCCTCCTCCTCCTCCTCCTCAGTGGTTCTCGTCTTTCTCATCTCTTATTCTTCATATATCTTCGCATCCTCCTCCTCCTCCTCCTCCTCTTCTTTCTCCTCCTCCTCCTCCTCTCAGATTTTCCCCTTATTCCCCTTTATTGCCCTCCTTCCTCTAGTCTCCTCCTCCTCCTTCTCCTCTTCCTCCTCCTCTTCCTCCTCCTCCTTTGGCGCCAAGATATACTGGCTCCAGCCTGGCGCCACTCCTCCTCCTCCTCCTCCTCCTCCTCCTCCTTCTCCTCCTCCTTCTCCTCCTCCTCCTTCTCCTCCTCCTCCTCCTCCTCCTCCTTCTCCTCCTCCTCCTCCTCTCGTTTCTCTCCTGCGAGGGGAAACGAGGAGGAAGAAGAGGAGGAAGAGGAGGAAGAGGAGTCTTCGTATTTCCCCTCAGAACATAAGGGATTCCCATGTACAAGAAGAAGAGGAGGAGGAGGAGGAGGAGGAGGTCTTACATTTCAATATGCGGGAGAGAAACACAGACTGCGGTGCACACACACACACACACACACACACACACACACACACACACACACACACACACACACACACACACACACAGTTTTCCTTCCTTCCTGTCTTTTATCTCTTCCTTCATTTATTTATTTTCTTCCTTTTTTCCTTCTCTTCTTTCCTCTTCTCTTTCCTTCCTTTCTTCCTCTTTTTCCTTCCTTCCTTCCTTTCTTCCTTCCTTCATTCTTACTTTCTCTTCCTTTTTTCCCTCATTCCTTCCCTCTCTCTCTCTCTCTCTCTCTCTCTCTCTCTCTCTCTCTCTCTCTCTCTCTCTCTCTCTCTCTCTCTCTCTCTCTCTCTCTCTCTCTCTTCTCCTTACCTGAGAGAGAGAGAGAGAGAGAGAAGGGGGGAGGGGGGTATCTTTTTCCTCCGTAATAGCCTGTCATTTCAAATTCTCTTTTTTTTCTTTTCTTTTTGTCCTTCAAATTTAAACTGATGGCGATGCATAGAAGAAAGGAGGAGGAGGAGGAGGAGGAGGAGAGGGATGAGAAGAAAGAGGGAGAGAGAAGGAAGGAGGGAAATAAGAGATAAGATGGAAGGAAATGACGCGAAAGAGGGAGGTGGAGGAAGAATGGAGAAAAGAATAAGAATGAGAAGAAGGGAGAAGAAAGAGGAAAGGGAGAAAGGAAAAGAACGAATGAAGAAGAAGGAAGAATGGAATAAAAATAAATTAGAAGAAAGGAGGAAGAGGAGGAGAAGAGGAAGGAAAAGAAAGAAAAATTTAGACTGAAAGGAAAAGAGGAAGAAAGTTAATCAGAAAGAGGAGAAGAAAGGAAGAGTAAAAAGAAGGCAAGGGAGAGGAGGGAAAGAGGAAAAAGAAAAAAAGGAAAATATAGGTAGGAAAAAAGGAAAATACAAGTTCTCTCTCTCTCTCTCTCTCTCTCTCTCTCTCTCTCTCTCTCTCTCTCTCTCTCTCTCTCTCTCTCTCTCTCTCTCTCTCTCTCTCTCTCTCTCTCTCACGGGGATTCTTCGCATGAGAACGAAGTGTCAGATGTCAGACAGAGAGAGAATTAAACGCCCTATTATCACAGCTATTATCTTCCTTTCTCTCCCTCCCTTCCCTCCCTTCCTCCCTTCCTTCCTTCCTTCCTTCCTCTCAATAAACTAGAATGATGTTTGTATTTCGGGAGAGAGAGAGAGAGAGAGAGAGAGCACTAGTAATCTATTTCTCTACATATTTATTCCTATCCTTCCTATCCTTCCTTCCTTCCTTCCTTTCTCATTTCCTCCAACATTGTCTCTCCTTTCTTCTCTATCCTTCTCTTTCTTCCTTCATCTGTTCCTTTCTCTTTCCCTCCTCTTCCATTCCCTTCCCTTCCCTTCCCTTTCCTTTCTCTTCCTCTCATCAATAATTGTCAAACAGAAAGAGAAGATAAAAAAAAGTAAGGCCATTGTGTGTGTGTGTGTGTGTGTGTGTGTGTGTGTGTGTGTGTGTGTGTGTGTGTGTGTGTGTGTGTGTGTTACTGCCAAATTTTCCTTTTCTTCTTCTTCTTCTTCTTCTTCTTCTTCTTCTTCTTCTTCTTCTTCTTTAACCCTACTTACTGTCCTTACTCCTCTTCATGTTTCCTCCTCCTCCTCCTGCTTCTCCTCCTCCTCCTCCTCCTCCTCCTGCTTCTCCTCCTCCTCCTCCTCCTCCTCCTCCTGCTCTTATTTATGTGTGTACGTGTGTGCGTGTCTGTAGGGGTCTAGAACAATGCACACACACACACACACACACACACACACACACACACACACAGGCCTAAACAAACAGGATTTCATAGGCCTCTTAAAATATTGTGATTGAGAAGGATCTATTGAATCTCTCTCTCTCTCTCTCTCTCTCTCTCTCTCTCTCTCTCTCTCTCTCTCTCTCTCTCTCTCTCTCTCTCTCTCTCTCTCTCTCTCTCTCTCTCTCTCTCTCTCTCTCTCTCATAGGTTTCTCAATTATTGGAAAAAACTATGGAAGAGAGAGAGAGAGAGAGAGAGAAACTAACGAAACAATTAATCACGAAAGCGGAAGAAGATTAATTATAACTGAAGGAGGAAGAGGAGGAGGAGGAGGAGGAGGAGGAGGAGGAGAAAAGCTGATTAGGAATGAGGGAAGAAAAGAAGAGGATATTAACTAGGAATTGGAGGGGAAGGACGAAGGAAGGAAGGAAGAAAGAGAAAGAAAGAAGAAAGAAGTGAGGAAAAAAGAAAGGGAAAAAGAAAGGAGGATAGAGAGAAATGAAGAAGAGGGGAAGTAAAGAAGGAAGAGAAAGGAAGGAAGGAAGAAGAAAGGAGAAAGGAAAAAGGGGAGGAAAAAAATAATGAAATAAGAAAAACAATAAAGTACAGTAAAGAAGAAATAATATAAAGTAAATATAGATAAATGAAGATAAAATAAAAAGATATAGAGAAATAAAGACAAATATAGATAAATAAAGACAAATAAAGGTAAATAAAGACAAATAAAGATGAATAAAGATAAAAAAGATAAATAAAGATAAAGATAATATAAAGACAAATAAAGATAAAGATAAATAAAGACAGATAAAGATAAGTAAAGATAAAAAAAATAAAGACAAATATAGATAAATAAAGACAAATATAGATAAATAAAGACAAATATAGATAAATAAAGACAAATATAGATAAATAAAGACAAATATAGATAAATAAAGACAAATATAGATAAATAAAGACAAATATAGATAAATAAAGACAAATATAGATAAATAAAGACAAATATAGATAAATAAAGACAAATATAGATAAATAAAGACTAATAAAGGTAAATAAAGACAAATGAAAACAAATAAAGACAAATAAAGATAAAATAAAGACAATTAAAGATAAGTAAAGATAAAATAAAGATAAATAAAGACAAATATAGATAAATAAAGACAAATATAGATAAATAAAGACAAATATAGATAAATAAAGACTAATAAAGGTAAATAAAGACAAATGAAAACAAATAAAGACAAATAAAGATAAAATAAAGACAATTAAAGATAAGTAAAGATAAAATAAAGATAAATAAAGACAAATAAAGACAAATAAAAATAAAATAAAGATAAATAAAGATAAAATAAAGATAAATAAAGACAAATAAAGATAAGTAAAGATAAAATAAAGATAAATAAAGATAAAATAAAGATAAATAAAGACAAATAAAGATAAAATAAAGATAAATAAAGACAAATAAAGATAAGTAAAGATAAAATAAAGATAAATAAAGATAAAATAAAGATAAGTAAAGATAAAATAAAGATAAGTAAAGATAAAATAAAGATAAATAAAGATAAGTAAAGACAACTAAAGATAAATAAAGATAACTAAAAACAAATAAAGATAAATAAAGACAAATAAAGATAAAATAAAGACAAATAAAACAAATAAAGATAAATAAAGATAGATAAAGTAAAAAAGAAGAGGAAGAAACGAATGAAGGGAAAGGAAAGAAAAGGGAGAAGAAAAGGAGGGAGAAAGGAAAGAAGGAAATAAAATAAAAACAATAAAATATGGAAGAAAGGAAGAGCTTGAAGACGATATGGGAGAAAGAGGAGGAAGAAGAGGAAGAAGAAGAGGAGGAAGAGGAGGAAGCATGAAGAATAGGCAACTAATTTCGGCTTAAATGAAAGAAAAAATCCCTCTTCCGTTATGGAGGAAGAGGAGGAGGAGGAGGGGAGGGGAGAGGAGTTAATGAGAGCAAGATGAGGTAATTAGGGGAAGAAGGAGGAGGCGGAGGAGGAGGGAAGAGGAGGAAAAATCACGTTAGGATGAAAGATGAGGAGAAGGAGGAGGAGGAGGAGTTATCAGACTAAGAGGAATAAAAGTGAAGGGGAGGAGGAGGAGGAGGAGGTGTAAGAAATATTGCGTAAGGAAGAGTGGAGGAGGAGGAGGAAGAAAAGAAGAAGAAAAGAAAGGGAGACAGAAAAGGAAGAAGATAAATAAATAAATAAAAAGGGAATTGAAGAAGAAGAAGAAGAAGAAGAAGAACAAAAAGAAGGAAAGGAGGAAAAGGAGGAGAATTACTTTGCACACACACACACACACACACACACACACACACACACACCACACACACACACACACACACACACACACACACACACACACACACACACACACACACACAATACCCCTTTTGTTTGGCTCGCAAATAAACACACTTTGATGAGAGAGAGAGAGAGAGAGAGAGAGAGAAAGGTGCAGGCCGTTTCCTCCTCTCTCTCTCTCTCTCTCAGCTTACCTTTCTTTTTCAACCTTGCTTTCCTCCACCTCCTCCTCCTCCTCCTCCTTCTCCTCCTCCTCCTCCTTCAACTCCTTCCCTCACTGCCCACACAATAGCAAGGAATGTTAAGAGAGAGAGAGAGAGAGAGAGAGAGAGAGAGAGAGAGAGAGAGAGAGAGAATTGCCCCCACCATGACCTTTCTCTCTCTCTCTCTCTCTCTCTCTCTCTCTCTCTCTCTCTCTCTCCTCTCTCTCTCCATCCTTCCCTTCTTCTCCTTCGTTTTCCCTCCTCCTTTCCTTTCCCCTCCCTTCCTCTCCTTTTCCCTTTCTCCTCCCCTTGTTTTCCCTCCCCCTCCCTTTCATTCTTCCCCTTATCTTTTCCCCTCGTCTTCTTGTTTCCTCTCCCATTTTCTTCCCCTCACTTTCTTTCTCCTACCTCTTTCTCTCCCTTTCTTTTCCTTTTCCCCCTCTCTCTCATCCTATCTTCCTCCTCCTCCTCCTCCTCCTCTCACTCTTCCCCTCTTTTCCTTCCCTTCCCCTCTACTCTCCCCTTCCCTCCTCTTCCCCTTCCTCCCCCTTCTCTTTTCCCCTCCCCCCTTACCTTCCTTTCCTGTTTCTTGCATTCTTCCCCCACACTTATTCCTTTCCTTTCCCTTCGCTCACTCTTTCCCTTCCGACTTTCCCCTCTCTTTTCCCTTCTTTCCATCCCCTTACCTCGTTTCTCTTCATCCCTTCCCCTCGTTTCCTCTTTCCTCCCCTTCTATCCCCGTCATTTCCCCGCTTCTTTCGCTCATTCTTTCTTTCCCCGTCCCTCTTCCCCTTGTTCTCCCTCACCCCTTCTTTCCCCTCCTCCTCCCCCTTCATTCCCTCCTCATCCCCTCTTTCCCCTCACTTCCCCTCTTCCATCTCTCATCCTACTCTCTTCTTTCCCCTTCTCTTGTTTTCCCTCACCCCCCCTTCTTTCCCACTCCTCCCTCCTTAATTTCCCTCTCCTCCCCCTTCTTCCCTCTCACTTCCCCTCTTCCATCTCTCATCCTACTCTCTTCTTTCCCTTTCTCTTGTTTTCCCTCACTCCCCATTCTTCCCCATCCTTTCCCCTAATCCTCCTCCCTCCTCCTTCCCCCCTCCCTTCTTCCCCCCCTCAGTCCCCTCACTTACCCCCCTCTCCTTCTTTTCCAGGCCAAGATTACAACTTCAACAAGCTGACAGCGGAGGAGGTGAACTCTCTGGGTCTTCGCTACGACTTCAACTCCATCATGCACTACGCGAGGGCCACTTTTGCGAGGGTGAGATTAGTAGTAATAGTAGTAGTGGTTGTAGTAATAAAATAACCGAGTTTTAACTAAGTGAGGGAGGAAGAGGAAAGAATGGGAAGATACAGAGAAAGAAAGAAAGAAGGTAAGAAAGATAAGGGAAGAGAGAGAAGTGATGTAAGAAAGAAGGAAGGAAGGAAGAAAGGGAATGAGGAACAACAAGAAAACGAAGGAGAAAAAAGAGAGAAGGAAGGAAAAGTAATAGATGGATGACTGAGAGAGAGAGAGAGAGAGAGAGAGAGAGAGAGAGAGAGAGAGAGAGTTCTCGTTAATTTTCTCTCTCTAAAAATTGTTCCGACTTATTTTTTTTAATCCTCGAAAATTTTCCGAAACTGTCTTGTGTTAAAATATATTCTAGTTGCTCTCTCTCTCTCTCTCTCTCTCTCTCTCTCTCTCTCTCTCTCTCTCTCTCTCTCTCTCTCTCTCTCTCTCTCTCTCTCTCTCTCTCTCTCTCTCTCTCTCTCTCTCTCTCTTTCTCCTCCTCCTCCTCCTCCTCGTTCTTGTTTACCTCAATATGCTTTTTTCTCCCTCGTGTTTTCGACTTTTTCTCTCTTCTTTCCCCTCCTTTCCCCTCCCCTCCCCTTCCCTTCCTCTCCCCTTCCCTTCTCTCAAAACATGTCTTCCCTACTCCTCAATTTTTTCCCCTCCCTTCCCATCCTCTCTTTCCTCCCTTCCCTTCATCCTTCCCCTCACTTTCCTTCACTCACTTCCCCTTTGCCTCACCCCTACACTCCTTTCCCCTTACTCTTTTCCTCTTTCATTCCCCTTACTAACTGACCTCTCTCTCCCTTCACTCATTCCCCACCTTTCTCCCTTCCCCTCACTCGTCTTCAACTCTTTCCCCGCCCTTTTCCTCACCTCTTCCTTCCTTCCCTTACTCTCTCCCTTCACCCATTTTATCCCCTTTCTTCCCCTCACTCTATCTATCCTAACCTACCCTCCCCTTCCTTTCCCCTCACAATACCCCATTACCCCATTACCTTTTCCTCCCTCCTCCCTCCTTCCCCTTTTCTCATCCTAATTTTTTTCCCCTTTCACTTTTCCCCTCTTATTTTCCCTTATCGTTCTTACTCATTCCCCCTCGACCTCTTCCCTTCCTTTCACCCCCTCTTTCCTTCCTCCCCCTCCTCCTCATTTCCCTTCCCTTCCCCTCCCTTCCTTTACCTTTACCTTTCTCTCACCTTCCCCTCTTTCCTCTCCCCTTCCCTTCCTCTCCCCTTTCCCTCCTTTCTCCCCCTACACTTTCCCTTTCCCCCCTCTCTTCCTTAACCTTTTCCTTCCCTTCTTACCTAATCTAACCTACTTTCCTCACCCTCCCTTCCCCTCCCCTCCCCTCACCCCTTCGTTTCCCCTTCAGGCCACGTACTTGGACACCATACGGCCGCGCCCTGAGCCCCACCAGGAGACGCTGCCGGAGATCGGTCAGCGCATCCGTCTGTCGGAGGGGGACATCGCACAGACCAACCTCCTCTACAAGTGTCCGCGTGAGTGTGGGGAAGGGGGAATGGGAGGGGAGTAGGGAGGGAAGAGGTTCAGGAAGAGAGGGGGAAAGGGAAAGTGCAGGGGGAGAAAGGAGAAAAGGAAGGAAGGAAAATGAGGAAAGAGGAAACATGGAAACATGGACTAGCAGGCAGCAGAAAGCCTGTTGGCTCATTACTAGGCTGCCTGCGTTCAGTGATTTAATCAATCCGTTTGCCATAGGAGTGACTTGCAGGGAAGGATTAAAGCACTTTTGTACCTACTCTTGGGAACGTTCAGTTCACTCCCGTTGCAGCAAAGTGGCGATCAATGCGTTTCTTAAAGGAGTTGATGGTCTCTGCGCTAACCACTTCTGCAGGAAGGCTGTTCCAGTGGCGAACAACGTTATTCGAGAAATAACTCCTGCCGATGTCGGTATTGCATCGCTTTGCTTGAATTGTTTTTCCGTTGTTTCTTGTTCTCAGGTTAGTTTGTAGCGTGAAGAGTTTGGAGTGATCAACGTTGCTGAGCTTGTTCAGGTACTTAAAGACTTGTATCATGTCTCCCCGCAGTCGTCTCTTTTCCAACGTGAAGAGGTTGAGTCGCTCGAGTCGTTCTTCATAGGGTTTCGTCCTCAGTGATGGTATCATCTTCGTGGCGCGGCGCTGTACTCTCTCAAGTAATTCAATGTCCTTCCTGTAATTAGGAGACCAGAACTGCACGGCGTATTCCAGGTGGGGCCTTACCAGCGAATTATACAAGGATAACATAACTCCCGGCGTCTTGTATTCGAAGTTCCTCGATATGAACCCAAGCATTGAATTGGCTTTCTTACAGGCGGACTTGCAGTGTTTTGTTTGTTTCAAGTCACTGCTGATGGTGACCCCGAGGTCTCTTTCCTCTTGCACAACATGTAGTGGTTCGCCACCCATGTGGTATATGTGGTTGCTGTTTCTGGATCCGATATGCATTACTTTACATTTGGTAGTGTTGAAGGACATCTGCCATTTTTCTGACCAACGAGTGATCTGGTCCAGGTCTCTCTGGATAATTTCGCAGTCTGCCGTCGTGAGGGCCTTCCCACCCACCTTTGTGTCGTCGGCAAATTTTGAAAGATTGGATTTTAATCCTAGTTCTAGGTCGTTGATATATATGATGAAAAGTATGGGTCCCAGCACTGACCCTGTGGCACTCCACTTGTGACCGGGAGCCACTCGGAGGCCTGTCCGTTGAGTACAACTCGTTGTTTTCTTTCAGTGAGCCAGTCTTTGATCCACGCTGTCAGATCGTCGCCTAATCCCGCCGACTTAAGTTTCTTGAGGAGTCTTTCATGTGGCACTTTGTCAAAGGCTTTCTGAAAGTCCAGATATATAACATCACTGGGGATATGATTATCCCAGTTTTCATAGATACCTTGGAAGAAGTCCAATAAATTGGTTAAGCATGAGCGCTTGTTCCTGAAACCGTGCTGAGCATCGGAAATGATGTTGTTGTCTTCAAGGAACCTAACGAGTTTGTCTCTGATGATCTTCTCGAGGATTTTTCCCGCCACTGAGGTCAAGCTGATTGGTCTGTAGTTTAGGGCCACACTTTTGTCTCCTTTTGTAGATCGGTGTTACGTTCGCTTTTCCAGTCTTTCGGGACTTTGTTTTGTTGTAGTGACAGATTGTAGATGGCGGTGAGTGGCGAGGATTTGCTGCTTGAGTTCCTTGAGCAGCCTGGGTGACAAGTCGTCGGGTCCGGTAGACTTGTTTGTCTCGAGTTTGTCTAGGTACTTTTCACATCCCGTTCGTCGATTGTACCAATTTCTAGGAGTGATTCCCATCGGTGGGAAGGGCTCTCGGGTACGGACTGGGTATTCTCGACCGTGAACACAGACGCGAAGTTCCTGTTTAGGATTTCGACCATTTGTCTACTGTCCTGTGTTAGTACGTCACTTTCATCTTTTAGGGGACCGATATTGCTTTTGTCTTCTTTTGGTTCTTATATACGTGAAGAACATTTTCGGGTTGGACTTGGCTTCGCGTGCAATTTGCTTTTCATAGTCGCGTTTACTCTGGCGAATGAGTGTTCTGCAAGCTCTGAGGCTTTGATGGTACTGTTCGCGTGCCTCGTCAGTACTGTTTTCCTTTAGCAAGTTGTATTTTCTCTTCTTCAAATTAATCGCCCGTCGAACTTGGGTAGTCATCCATGGTGTGCTTGTGGCATTATTTGTTCTCCTTGTCTTCATGGAACAGTCGTTCTCTCTACCTCCAGGAGTTTGTTCTTACAGCCATTCCACGCGCCGTCCACCGGAGTGAGGTTCATGGGTTCCCAAGTTGTCTGGGTTAGCAGCTCACGAGCGAAGTTAAAATTGGCTTTTTTGTAGTCTGGAATCTTGGACATGTTTTCGGTGAGTTCATGGTCTGTTCTGATTTTTAGGCGAATTAGGTGATGGTCGCAGCCATCCAGTTTTTCGCCGACTTGACATTCACGTGTGAGATCTGAATCACTCACGAGTACTAGGTCTAATAAGTTATTTTCCCTCGTCGGTTGGGTAACAATCTGAGTAAGAAAATTGTCCTCTAACATTTCGAGCAATCTGTTACCATCCCGATCTCCAATCATCGTGGTCCAGTCAATGTTGGAACAGTTAAAGTCCCCGATAATGACTGACTGTTTGTTTTGTGTTATGGTGTGAATTTCCTCGTACAGCGCTTCGTCGTCCGCTGCTTGTTGCTTTGGAGGTCTGTAAACGGTTCCAATCGTTATTTTGTTGTGCTTGCTAGTCTCCAGTTCAACATATACAGTGTCATATTTCTCTGAGTCTTCTTTGGTTATTTCCACGGCAGGGTATTTGTTCTTGACGTAACATATAACACCTCCTCCTTTCTTGTGAAGTCTGTTTTTGTAGAAGCTCTCGTATCCCGGAATTGAGAATTCGGTCATTAGGTGGTCAGAGGTGGCCCACGTTTCGGTGATGGCAATCACGTCCGGACTTTCTACGTCAACATAGGCAAGTAACTCATCCCGTTTGGGTATTAAGCTCCGCGCGTTGGTGTATAGGACAGAAATGTCCTTCTTGACTTCAACGCTTCGCGGCACAGTAGTCTGGTGTCTGCTTGTGTTCACTGTTGGGGGCCTTGGTGTGTAATGAGCGGTCCCTACTGGTTGGTTGTTTACGATACTTTGGTGCCCTCCCGCGCTCAGGTTTTTTAGTACAAAGTACCTCCTCGTTCAGCAACCTACCAAGCCGTGCTGAGCCAATCGCATTGAGGTGAAGACCGTCAGGACGGAAAAGGTCGGGGATATCATAGAAATGATCCCACTGACTTGCGAACGAAACTTCCTCGTCCTGGCAGAGGTGCTTCAATCTGTTGTTGATGTTCGACGCCTTTCTGTGGAAGCCTGTGAAGGCGTTGATTCTCGGAAGAATCCCGGAGACAATGATGTGGCTTGACTTTTCCCTGAAGAGGCGGATTACTCCTGCAAGCTAGGAGGGAGGAGGAGGAGGAGTAGGATGAGTAGGAGGAAGAAGAAGCAGGAGAAGAAGAAGAAGGATGATGATGATGGAGGATGAGGAGGAAGGAGGAGGAGGAGGAGGAGGAGGAGGAGGAGGAGGAGGAGGAGGAGGAGGAGGAAGAATTAGAGGAAAAAGAAGATGAAGAAGGCGTAGAAGAAGCAGAGGAGGAGGAGGAGGAGGAAGTGGAGGAGGAGGACGAGGTGGACGAGGAGGATGAGCGGGCAGAGGAGGTGGATGCAGAAGAAGAAGAAGAAGAAGAAGAAGAAGAAGAAGAAGAAGAAGAAGAAGAAGGAGGAAGAGGAGGAGGAGGAGGAAGAGGAGGAGGAGGAGGAGGAGGAGGAGGAGGAGGGGGGGGAGGAGGAGGAGGAGGAGGACGTGGGGGACGAGAAGGAGATGGATGGGCACGCAGTGGAAGCGGTAACACAAGAAGAAGAAGAAGAAGAAGAAGAAGAAGAAGAAGAAGACCTCACCTTGCGGGCCATGGCTCTCGTCCGGACCCCTGGGAGGTGGAGGAGAGGAGGAGGAGATGAAGAAGGTGGAGGCAGTCAGAGTAAGAGAAGAAGAGGAGGAAGGCAAAGAAGAAGAGGAAGAGGAAGAAGAAGAAGAGGAAGAAGCAGCGGGGGTGAGAGCGGGTAGAGGGGGACGTTGGTTCAACGCTTTAAGGCACTCGGTTAAACCCCTCTCTAAATCTGAGATCCTCTTTTCCATTTGACAGTGTCTACATGACTCCGCCCCCTTATCAAAATATTGTGGGGCGAAGCGTCCTTTGCACCCGGGGAATGAGGAGGAGGGGGAGGAAGGAAAGAAGGGGAAAGGGGAGTGAGAGAAAAGGAGAGAGATGAGTTGGAGGGGAAGGGGAAGGGGAAGGGGAAAGGAAGAAGGGGAGGGGAAAGCAGGAAAAAAGGGTTGAGGGGAGAGGACAAAGGGAGTGTTTTAAAAAGGGAGAGAGAAAGAGTGAGGGAGAAAGGAAATAGAGGGAAACGAGGGGAAGGAAGGGAAGGTGTAGGAAGGGAGGGAATGGAAGAGGGGACACAATGGGAAGGAGGAGGAGGAGAGAGTAGGAAAAAAAATATTGATAAAAGAGAAGAAAAGAGAGAGAATGAGATAACGGAGACAGAGAGAATGTGTGAAAGGAGGAAGGGGAGGGAGAGAAAAGGGAAAGTAGGGGAATAGGGGGGAGGAGAGAGGTTGAGGGGAGAGGAGGAGGAGGAGGAGGTAAGGGGAAGAAAGGGTAAGGGAGGGAAGAAAAGTGAGGGGAAATGTAGGTTGAAAAAGGGGTGAGGGGGGAGAGAGAGAGAGAGAGAGAGAGAGAGAGAGTTTTCTTTTTATTGTCTTCCTTTTTTCTTTATTACTTCATTTATTTTCTTCTTTTGTCATCTGATTCTTTCCTCCTCCTCCTCCTCCTCTCTTTCTTCCTCATTTCCCGTATTTTTTCTTTCTCAAATCTTTCTTCTTCTTCTTCTTCTTCTTCTTCTTCTTCTTCTTCTTTTTCTTCTTCCTCCTCCTCCTCTTCGCCCTCCTCCTGTTTTCCAATTATTTCTCTTCCTCTCTTCATTAAATTTTTCTCCTCTTCTTTCTCTTCCTTTTTGACCTCCTCCTCTTCCTCCTCCTCCTCCCTCGTTATCTTCAATACCTCCTCCTCCTCCTCCTCCTCCTCCTCCTCCTTCCACCTCCTCACCCTCCTCCTCCTCCACCACCTAATAATTTTCCTTCTCCTTCATCTCCTCTTTCTTCTCATCTTCCCTCCTCCTCCTCCTCCTCCTCCTCCTCCTTTTACTTATTTATTCTCTCTTTTCTTCTTTTATTTACTTTCCTTTTTTTTTCTTTCATATTTTCAATTTTACCGTTTTTCATAATTTAAAAATCTTCTTCTTCTTCTTCTTCTTCTTCCTCTTCTCGTTTATTATTATTTGCTTTTTTTTTAGGTCAGTGTGTGAGTGTGTTTGAGTGGCTCTTCCTCTCTCTCTCTCTCTCTCTCTCTCTCTCTCTCTCTCTCTCTCTCTCTCTCTCTCTCTCTCTCTCTCTCTCTCTCTCTCTCTCTCTCTCTCTCTCTCTCTCTCTCTCTCTCTCTCTCTCTCTCTCTCTCTCTCTCTCTTTTTATTTTTATCTCTAATGTTCCAACTTTAATCCCTTCTTTCCCTCTCTCTTACATTTCTTCTCCCCTCTCCCTCTCTCTCTCTCTTTTTTCTTTTTTTCTCTCTCTCCTTGAGGTTAATTACTCGGGCATTTCCTTCCTTCCGTTCTTCTTTCTTTCTCTTTCTTTTTTTTCTCTTATTTCGTTCTTTCCTTTTCTCTTTTATATTTGTTTTTTGTTTCCTTTTTTTTGTCTCATTCTTTTTCTTCTTCTTCTTCTTCTTCTTCTTCTCTTTCTTTTATCTCCTTTTCCTCTTCTTCCTCCTTCTTTTCCTCCTAATATTTTTCTATTTCTTCTTCTTCTTCTTCTTCTTCTTCTTCTTCTTTTTCTCCTTCTACCTCCTCTTCCCCTTCTTCTTCTTTTTCTCCTTCTACCTCCTCTTCCCCTTCTTTTTCTTTCTTTTCCTCCTAATCTTCTTGTTCTTGTTCTTCATCTTCTTCTTCTTCTTCTTTTAGTTCCTCGTCGCCTTCATCTTCTTCTTTCTCTTTCTCCTAATCTTCTTGTTCTTGTTCTTCATCTTCTTCCTCTTCTTCTTTTTTTATTCTTCTTCTTAGTCTTCTTCTTCCTCCTCTTCCTCAGGTTTGTTTACTTCTTATTCACTCTTGTTAACCCAATTTTCTTTAAGTGGTTAAGTCGTAAGTTTTTTCCTCTCTCTCTCTCTCTCTCTCTCTCTCTCTCTCTCTCTCTCTCTCTCTCTCTCTCTCTCTCTCTCTCTCTCTCTCTCTCTCTCTCTCTCTCTCTCTCTCTCTCCTTCCTCCCCTCCCCCTCCCCCTCCCTTCAAGCACTCTCCACCCAATCACCTCCCCACCCTTCCCTCCCTACCTCCTCACATCTCCCTTTTTATCTCCCCATCTCTTTCTTCCCCTCCCCTCCTTATTCCTAACCACCATTCCCCACCTTATTCCTCCCCTAATCTCCCCATATGTATCCTTTTCCTACACTCCCCACCTACAAACACCCCTTTTATCACCCCAACTTCCCTAACCTCCCCATCTCCTTTTCTCTCCACCTCTTCCAACTTCCCCTCATTTTCTTACCTCCCACCTTTTCTCTCCCTCACCTCCCCACCCCTACACCTCTTTACCCCACCTCCCCGTATCTTCTCCCCCTCCTAACCTCCCCACTTTCCTTCCCAGAGTGCGGGCGGACCTACCAGGAGAGCTCGGCGGTGTTCAGCTCCCCGTCGTACCTGAACGCGTCGCCCCCACCCGGCGGGGAGAAGTGTGAGTGGCGCATCACGGCCACGCACGGGGAGAGGATCGTGCTGAATGTGACCTCCATGGACATCTTCAAGAGCGACGGGTGCACCAGCGACTACCTCGAAGTGCGGGACGGCTACTGGCACAAGAGCCCCTCGCTGGGTAAGGATTGGGGGGAGAAGGGGGAGGGAAGGGGGAATAGAAGGGAGGGCGGGAGGAACACACAAATGCATGTAACCTCCATTTAAAGATTTTAGTTGTGTTTGCCTCACCACACATCTGCCCAGGTTGTTCAGCTCATCCGCCAGCCTCTTCGCGAGCCATTTCTTGCCTTTTTTATAATCAATCAGTCAGTGGGGGCATACGCCGGGGGGCGCGTCCCCTCGCCCACCCTATACAACTCCAAGCCCTGGGAGTCCCTTCGGGCGAGTCTCCATGCAGACCCCTTTCCCATCCCAAGTACCTCCTGGCAGGATCTATCGTCTTGCTCAATCCACGTACTCCGTGGGCGTCCCCTTGGCCTCCTCCACTCAGGGTTGTCTCCGATGAGCAGGGTCGGCTTCTGGACAGCGTGGCTCGGGCCTGTATAGTCGGAGTTGGCTCACGGAGTAGTTGCCGACTTGACACAAAGTCATTCCAGCGATATCCCATGATCCTGCGTAGACATTTATTACCAATGGCATCAATCCGCCTCTCCAAGTCACTCTTCAGTGTCATGTCTCACAACCATAAAGTAAGACAGGGAGCACAAGGGACTTGCAGATCCAGATGTTTGTCCTTCTGCACAGGTGTCGACAAGGCGAAAACTGGTTCAGGAACAGAGTGGTGGATGAGCGGAACAAACCGAGGCGTGTGTGGTGGAGGCGAACACAATGGAAAGCCTTGAATGGAGGTTAGATGTATGTTTGGACGGGAAGGCAGTTAAGTGAATCACCCGTCTTCAGGAGCTGCCGTGTGTAGGCCGTCCGTCTGTCTGGCCCTTTTGTAATATCCTTATGTCATTGTGTAGCCTTGTATGGGGAGGGAAAAGAAAAGAGGGAAGGGAAGAGGAAATGAAGGAGAAAGAGGAAAGAGGAAATGAGTGAGAAATAAGTTTGTATTGGATTGTTGTAGTAGTAGTAGTAGTAGTAGTAGTAGTAGTAGTAGTAGTAGTAGTAGTAGTAGTAGTTGTAGAAGTAGTAAGTAGTAGAAGTAGTAGTAGTAGTAGTAGTAGTAGTAGAAATAGCAGTAGTTGAAGTAGTAATGCTAGTAGGAAAAGTAGTATTACCATTATTATTTGTACTACTATACTACTACTACTACTACTATTATTACTAACATCAATATTACTACTATTACTATTATTATTATCATCACCTTCCCTTCACCTCTTTCTCCAAAACATTCTTTCATTCCAACAACAACAAACTTTAAAATTACGGTCCAGAAAACATATAAACACACGAAGAGAAAAAGAAATTAGTAATAAAATACGAGAAATTTTTTTGAGAGGAAAGGCGTCTGCTGGTAACCATGGCAACGACCGAGGAAGCCCTGTGATTGGTCCAAATGTTTTGTTGACATCAGGAGAGGCTGTGATTGGCTGGGACCTTTTGTTTTGATTATTTTTTTGGATTTCTCTTATTTTCACGGTTTTTTTGTTTAATTTGAAGGGTTGTAATAC